>NW_005178839.1:121691-194366 GCF_000350225.1 Chondrus crispus
TGGATATACTGTCTATTTCTCTGGGGCGGGGGAGAGGACAAGTATCCATCAACCCCCTTCAAGGCTACATGCCGAATATCAATACCGGCGGAACCCGTATTCGTAGGGTCTTCGTCTTCTGAGGCACATTCTTGGAAGTCGTCATCTACATGGGGACGTTTGCTCGACAACACGTCAAATTCCACGTACTCTCGATGAGCAGTTTTGTTTGATTCACGTTCCTGAGCTGCCGTTTTCTTCGAGTCGTAGTACTCTTGCATATTTCGCAAAAACTCTTCACTACTCTGGCTAATCACACCAGATGCCTCGAAGTTCAAGAAAGCGTCCCAGAAACTCTCTCCTTCTTGTGTCACTTTTTTCTGGATGTGGAACGGAACACATAATAGTAGGGCCATCAGCCCGAACTTCTCCTTATCAACTTCCGCATCTAGCTCTTCCCTATCTGGTAATCGCGGGCCGATGATATCAGGGATAACTATTGTACTCCTCTCTCTCAACCCATGACTCTCGCGCAACGAGTGCCCGTCAACAAAGAGCATGAGTTATGTCCAGTAAGATTTTTCCCTGCAAGAGCTGTTTTTGTTAATGGGCGCCGAACATACTTTGACACATACTCTACCAATGTCAGATTGAGTAGTTCTTTCGGCCTATACGAGTAATCCACGTGTTGAAAAGCTCGTACAATCCGTCCATCGCTTCTGGGCAGTACTTCCGCCTCGTGCTCCTCGTCTCTGGTAATCTCCATGCTCTGTGTTAGGAGCAGAGCTGCAAAGTCGTGTGAAGAGTACAGGGCGCTCTTCCGCCTGAGGTAGAGCGCACAAATAGGAGCACCTATCTGCTGCTTTCCTGATAATGAAATTGCCATGGAGTTCACGCGGGAGCACCCGGCTGCAACGTTGGATATTGGTAGTCCGGCAGGCATCTTCTCGTTCTCCGCTTTGCCCCGCCTTTCGAAAAATTCTATTAGAACCCTTTACGCCTGACCATCCTCCACCGGAATTTTAGTAACATATTTCATTACGTAGTACATGGCATCTGTGGTACCACCTACCAGGAATCGGATATCGTGGTTCGTGGCGAAGAGCAGGCTTATCACATCGTTAAAACTGTTTATGTATTCATTGTGGTGCTTTCGTCCCACAACAAGACAGGAGTTGGATTCCAGGTGTGTTTTCAAGCCCCCTTTTCTCGGAAACGAGATCCGAAAATCACCCTTCTTCGATGCAATGCTAGCCTTGAAACATGAATCGAGGTGTCTATGATTGTGTTGTTGTGTTAAAAGCACTGCCTGACACAATCTCAAGCGGTGTTGTCTTCCAACGACACTGTTGTTCGTTTCTCCAGCCGGGGGCCATATGTGGGTGTTGGGTTTAAGAAAATGTGCTTCAGCGAGCAAGTCTGATCCCCTATGTGTCTCTGCGAGTGGAATTCTTCGGTCCACTGATCCTACGTGCCCGTCCAGAGAAGGGTATAGCTGCTTCACTTCTGATCGTAGCACCTCTGAAGCCCCAAACGTTGCGAGGAATTTGAAGCAAGATGATGTTGCCACTGGCTTTGCCTTCCCCGGGCTTTGAGTTTTGTGTGCAGTTGCATCCACAACCTCCATCGGCTGCAGACTCCCTTTCGTGCCACATGAAGGACATCGTGGTGCGTCGCTCTCCTTCGGACTACGAGGAACTGTGCTATAACGACACTGTCCACAAGCTGACACATCCGTTCTTTGAAATGATCACCATTCACCACATCTCCGCATTCAGAGCGATCCGTTTACGGTTCTTGGCAGTCCAGCAATGAACAATATGGCATGCATGTGCAGTGTTCCGGACTTCTGTGCCTCTAAAACGTCTATGAATGCCCTAACATATCCAAAAAGACCACCACCGGCATAAGGCAATCCAGTTCGTCTGTTGAAGCCAACTATGTCCTCAACGAGAGCCTCGCAAACCAATTCAAAGTACTCACATCATGCCATTGGATCCCTCCATGCAATTATCAGTCGCTGTGCCCGGTTTGGAAGTTGGTTGTCTTCTAACATTCTTATGGTCTCACTGCTCACATTACCAGCGAGCAGTGCAACAGTCATAGTAGCAATATCGCTTGGAGTGATTGTCACAAACAGTGCACCCGTCTTGAACAAGCAATCCATGGAGAAAGCTTTTCTTCTATACGTCATGCTCTCTTCGATACTTCCCCACATCCGTCCCTGTGACACGGCAACGTTCCGCAGCAGCAGTTCTGACTTCGAGCGGTTCCTTTTTGTTGTAGAACGTGCCGCGCTCGACCGGCTTCGGGTAGCGAGAGCTGCGACACGTCGTACTGTAGTTTGAAGCGTGCGAGACGCGACGAGTGCCGTGCACACGTGTAGTAAGAACTACAAAACAAGAGAGAATGGAGTTCGGTCGCTGGTTGGTAGAGGTTTGGTAGAGCGGTGTGGGTTCGACACAACGATGCCACGAAAAGCAGATCGACGTCCTCGACGTGGTAACTCGACGCCGTGCGGAGGCGATGTCGTCACGGAGGACGAATCCGGGCGCTATGCGGAGCGCTCGTCGTGCGTTACCCCTGCGGTGGGTACTTCTCATTGTACTCGATGTACTGAAGGAAAGGCAAATCGTAGTCAGCCAGAAGACTTAGGCACAAAACCAAGGGACAAAGGGGTCGGCCCTCGAGATGATGCCACTGCGTTGATCGATGATCCCCTCGAGTCCTTCCCCTTCCCTACTTTATTATATCTATTACAGTAGTCCCCGTTCTTACAGTGCCAGACTGTAACGGTACGACTACACGTCGGGCAGTAACGGTCCTGCACTTGGGCGCCAGCGAGGTACGCCGGTATCATTCATTAGACGGTATGATTCGAGTACAGTACGTACACGGACGCGAATTGCGCTGCCCAACTTACCGGGCGACAAGGTAATTACCTTTCGAATTAGGAATTAACCAATGCGGTCCTTGTCATACACCATCGGGTGTTCGAGTACAGTATGTACACTTAGTGTACTAGTCTAGTGGACACTTGGCGATATACCACATGGCCCCCTCCTCGCCTTGAGCGCCCCGCTCAAATTTTGCAAAAATTATTTTCCGAAAAATTACGCACGGCGCGTGCGCTACGGACTCGTGTGACCCACTTGAAAATTTGAGCAAAAATAGGCAGGACAAATCAGCTGCGGACACGTGCGTCCTCGTTTGGCCACGGATTTTGCCAAGCGTGCATCTCGCCGTCGGAGTTCGAATATGTTGACAGCGCAGCAGCTGGTGCGACCGCGCGCAGCGAAGGGGTAGACGATCGGTCCGTCTCGTTTCAGTTTGTCGTTCAGCGACTCGTTCTCCATTTCTCAGTGCGATTCGATCACACTCTGTTGTTCTTCTGCCTAAGGTATGCCGTGCGAGCTTCCTTTCGTTTTCCGTGCCGCGGGCGGCACCGGTTGCTCCGCGCAGTCGTTCTGACTTAACAGATCGTGTTTCTCGGCGTTCGTTTTAGTGACGCAGACGTTTCCCGCGCGAATCCGTCTCGCTTGCGATGTCTCCGAACGACAACGCTGTTCGAAAGCTCGCGCCATCGCTTGCGGACAGGCCGTCTGTTCCTGTTTCGAGTGCCCCGCCAACCCTTGGGTTCGCGTCGGTAGGATCGCCTGCCGTCGTCACCACCGAGGTTCCTTCCGTCTCGTCGGGACTCCCCGTCCTTACAGTGCCATCAGGGCCTGTTCGTATTTCACAAGATATTTCAGAAGGCGATCCCGTCGTTTGTTCGTCGGGGAACGTCGTGGACAAGCAAGTTCCTCCCGCCGTGGGCTATTTGTCGGCGTCAGGCCCATCGGGGGTCTGTGATCACGCATCGATCGTGCCGGTCGGCGGTGCGACCCTGAACCAGACGCGCCGGTCTGCTCTGGAGGAGGCTGGAAACGTGAACGTCACCAAGCCCGGTGGCCTTATGACGTTGCGCCGTTACGAGTGGTGCTGTGCCACACTAAGTTATTCAGCACTCGGAAGCTGTCGCGTCCCGGGATATCCGTACACAGGATCCCCCCCGAGCGAGGGCGTCTTGCGGATCGGTTCCGCAACGTCGTTGCTCGGCCGTGCCGATACTTCCGCTCAATCGCTCCAGACAGCAGAGTTGGCGTACGAATGGGAGGAGTTCCCTCGTGTGGACGTGACACTCGACGATGTCCTTTCCGTGTACAGTCCCCGTCCTGACCTCCGTCGGTTCCAAATAATGGCGAGGGGTGGGGCGTCGTCGTCCATCGTTACAGCCTGGGAAGAATATTTTCGGCAGGGACCCGCGTTTCAGGTGCCTTTGGAAATTCCGTGTGACTGTTCGTTTGTCTTTTCCTACTCCGAAGTGGAGTACGTTGACTGAGCCGCTCGGTTCCTTTTCGGGACTGTCGACCCGTCGGATACAGAGATGCTGCTTCCCTTGGTCAAGCCTCTGTATACGTACCCAGTTCCGGGCTTAGAAGGTCTTCGTCCGGAGGTAACGAAAGCCACCGCGGGCTTAATGCGTCTCACTGGCCGCGTGTTGTGGCCATCCGACTGGCTCGTTCATCGCCGGAGCGTATCGCATGAGTCTTGAGTAACTCCGTCGTCGGAGTTGGTGATTAGTCTGACCAAGATAGACTTTGCGGAGCTCCCTCCGGCCGTTTGGCAGTCTATGCCACCGGCAGGGGTGCCGGTACTCTGCCCCCCCCGTTTTAAGTTACTTCGGCTATGCCGCGAAGGACCGCCGACACCCGTATCTTTCTCGCCTCGAGCGAGTCGTGGCCTTCGAATGGTCCGTTAATGTTGCATGTGCGATCATGCAGTAAGCTCTCAGTGAGCGTCGAGCCTTCCTCGTCTCAGACGGAGTACTTAATGCACTTCGTGCGGTCGTGGCGGGCGCGCCTCGTCTGGCAGCTCCGCTCGTTGGTCGTGGCACTCCACGAATGTGGTCGTTCTCAGAAGCCCTGGGACTTATGGAACGCGTAGGGCACCCGAAGCACTTTTCGTCGTATGAGAACATTTTTCGACCGGTGTCGAATCGTCGTCCGTGTACTATCACGCTGCGTCGGACTCCTTCCGTCGTGAGTACAGAAACATCCCAAGCTCAGGTCGTCGAGGGCGTTTGGGACTGAGTCACAAGAGGGACTACAGTCACGTTGCCGGAGAAGTTTCTTCTTTCCCAGCACCGTCTGGGGCATCTCTGGATCCTCCAGTCGTTGTCGCAAGGTCCATCGTCGAGTCTGATCTTACCAGGGACGACCTGGTTCGTTTGCCGAAAGCGGTCGAAGCGTTAGGCCAAAGGGCCTACGAGTCTTGGAATATCGGCTCGATGATCGAGACATTAGCTCGCTGGTTCCTCATTCGTACAGCAGAGCTTCATGAGATGAAGTGGGACCTTCGTGGTGCCCTTTCTGAGGCCAAGGTGGCTACGGAGCGTGCAGATCGAGCTGCGAGTACAGTGGAAGACTTGCGTACTTCTCTTCGTGAAGTTCGCACAGAGCGCGATCGGTATCCTCAGTCACATGAAACCCTCTGGCGTTACCAAGGGTATAGAAGTGCTCGTCATGGACATGACTCGTTGGTTGGTTCGAGCGCCACGACTGCGTGCGCGCCCGTTCCGAGTATTCCGGATCCTTATTCTTCGGCTCCGCGTGATGGATACGCGACGGCGTATCGCGCACCGACGCGAGATATTGAGGGCGGTACCCTTCTTGTTGCATCGGGAGACGAGGATGCGTATTACAGAGACCGAAGTGCAGGTCACTATGCCGGTCGTTAATTCGTCGTTGGAACTTGTTTCATTGTTCCCGGTGGCACTCGTGCATGACCCTTCGGGTCTCGTGTCGCAGAATATGATGCATTGTTAAAGCGCGTGTTGGCTTAACTAGCACCACCCTGGTTAGCCCTACAATAGAACAAATTGTTCTTGTGACATCTTGTTGTTCTTCGAACAACCGTGAATTAATTTTCCATCTCGCGTGTATCGTACCACCTCGAAGAGCTCGAAACTCTCGAACGTTGTTACTGCAGCGTGCAGTTCTGGCCCCCCTCCTCAACCGTGAGGTCCCAGTCACGCCAATCGTGGCTGTGTCGTATGGCTTTAAGGGGTTCGCGTATTGCGATGGAGGCGTTGTCGATAATGATTGACGAGTTTTTCGGGGACATGGGTACGTTTAGTCCATGCGGGCTTTGCGTATCCAGTCCATTTGACGAGAAATTCCACATTTCCGTCTCGATTACGGTGGTCCAGGAGGCGATCCACCGTATAAGTAGGTCCTTCGTGAACCTTCTGAGCAAAGTCGGCGGCAGATGCGTGAGGCACTTCGTTTGACCCTGGAGGATGTGCCTCGGCATCCGAATTTTCCGTCGTAGGCACTGTCGCTGATTCGGCAGCGTTTGTACGAGCGCCTATCGGGGGCGGCGAAAAGACGCATTTGTCCGCGGAGACACATTCCGTTACACCGTTCCGATCGATTGTTAGAGTCCGTTTGTCCTGTGGACAAACGGACTGTAGCCCTTCGGCAGGGGACTTCAGCTTGCCGAGTTTTGTCGCCCCGTCCGTAGAGTCTAAGAAGATAAAATCTCCAGCTGTAATCCTTGACTTGACGCGGCGTACTCGCTTGCCAAAGTCTCGCTTATAACGCGCTTGCGTTCGTTGCAGGCTTTTGTATGCCTTTTGGATAGACACGTCCAAACGTTATCTGAAATCGTCACGGGCGGTCGCGTCCGGCGTAGAACGTCGTCGCACAGAGTGATGCAAAGAGAAATCTGGCGGAGGTCGCGTTAACACTAAATCGAAAGGGGGTGTCCTTATAGATCTGTGCAGGTGACAGTTGTAAGCGTACATTAACGCTCTGGCGTAAACATCCCAGTCGTTCTGGTGCTCGTTCACGTAATTTCGTAGCATGGCCACGATCGTACGGTTGTACCGCTCGGTCTGTCCGTTCGTTTGTGGATGGTAAGCTGAGTTAAAGAGGTTCGTTACCCCGAGAACTTCACAAACGGACCGGAAGAATCGGGCAGAGAATTGCGGACCGTTGTCTGACAGTAGTGTTTTTGGCACTCCGCATTTAAATACCCAGGCCTCGCAAAAGGCAACGGCGACGACATAAGCGGTGACGCTTCGTAACGCAACGACCTGCGTAGGTTTCGTGAAACGATCCGTGATCACAAGAAGGTATTTGCGTCCCTTCTCGGATTTCGGTAGAGGTCCAAGTATATCAATACCGAGGGACTCTATCGGTGCCGTTGCCGGGAACAGCTTGAGGCAGTTGAGCCTCTGGCGTAACCGAACGCGGTTCTTCGCGCAATGTCGACAGTTCTGTACTGTCGCCGCCACTTCTACAGCCATGTGTGGCCAGTAGTACGTTCGTCTTAGGATGTAGTACATCCTGTTCTGTCCGGGATGTCCTGCGACAACGGGGTCGTGCGTTAGCGATAAGAGCCTAGCTCTTAACGTTTTAGGTACGACGATTTGCACGATATCACGTTCGTACGGGTGTTTGCGCTTGAGCAGCCCGTCCGTATCCTCGAAAAAGATCGAGTCGCGTTTTCTGTCCTGTCGAGACAGAACCGTCTGACAAAAGTCATCAGCTCGTTGTTCTTCAGCCAGCTCGTCGAAGGAGAGAGGGGCGGGAAGTGAATCGTTTGGGCGGTTGGTGGACAGCGCTTCTTGATCGTCAGTAAGGCCGAAGACATCGATGTGTACGTCGTACATCTCGTCGGACTCGTCGTCCTCGTGTGGCCAGACGACTGGTTCCGTGGCGCCACGGGGCGCTCCGTTCGTGGAGAGTGCTCTACTGCGCGTCGTAGCGAAAACTGTTTCCGTTTCGTGATCACACTTCGGAGTGCATCGATGCTCCGTTAATTCACACTGCAAAGGCGCTGAACGCAGGAACAATAATATTCAGTGTTCCAGGGATTTAAGTTTTGCGAATAGATAAATATATACATAACAGCAATGCAACCGGTCATGTTAGCCGAAATGTTTTGTAAAAGTTATTAAACGTACAAACAAAAAGTGGCAGGATGGCTCATGTTTTTTTAAACGTCTTTGCCATGCTATTATATACATCACAATATTTCTAAAGTGATGGGCTGGACCACTGGCGCAGGTCACGAATGGACGAAAACGATACACATGCCACCGCACCCCCCTTCGCCCTCACTTGCGTTTATTAAGGCTGTCATCTATGAGGTAGTAGGGAAGCCGTTGCGAAGTGCGCACTATGCTTTTGTTGCGGAAATAGCAGCATTTCGGGACCTGCCTGAATTTCTTCAGCGCAGGGAGCATCCCATGCTTTTATTGTCGCAGCCATAGAGATGCATGCGGTCAATCACGCATCAGGTTTCTGCTTCGATCAAGGTATTGTAGATCCAGACCTTGTTTCCTCAGTTCCGTGACGATACTTAAGCGCGTGTCGCTCTCAAGCATCAAGTCCCGAACATGAGCTTTCGGAAGAAAATCGAGATCCGCAGTTGGTGAGTGCGACCGAGAGCTCAAAAGCCTACACCCAACAACAACCTCTATAATATCCTTCTTCGTGGTTTTAAAACCGTAACAGCGATTCTCTTTTGCCGAAGAAACTCTCCGCAACAGTTGCGGCAGTTGTAACCTGCGCCCTCTTTATCAAGCTAATTAGAAAACATAATGAGTGTTTCCCGACTTCAATTGTTAACAATTGAAGTCGGGAAACACTCTTTGTTAGATGTTTTGGAAGAGGCGCGATGTGTCGTTGGAGAATTTCACCGAGCTACGACTGATCCGCTTCACGTATTGAAGACAAGAGCATATGCCTTAACGCTTACAGTACTGAAGCTTTATCAATACAGCCGGTACCTCCTAATGCGTGTTCATCGTTTCACTCGTGGGGGACATTCGACAGATTCTGAGAACGTGAACGACGTTATTCGACCGATATACGAGGATGCACTGGTGTACGTGTCAAGGTATACTATGGACGATCATGCTGGTTCTCGGAGGATGTGTCAGCGTGGCTGGACCATATCGCTCCTGTCTGTTCCACCTGTTCAGTTTCGATACCAAACCAATACCCACTTTGTTCCCGAAAATAATACCGGCATTGAAGAAACACTCTGACGAAGTCGGTATTCGAGAAAGCTGCGAGCTGCAGTACTTTTTCAAGCATGATCTTCACGCAAACGATTCCCTGATCACGACCGAGAACGACGCGAGTATTTGTGAAAAAGCTTTCGGAACTATTGAAAAAGTTATGGAAAATGAACCACTCAATGTTCTACGTCGGTCACATGTTTACGCGATTTTGTTGGCACGCCCAGGATGTCTTTTTCATTTCAGTTTACTACTTACCTTCACTGCGACGTTCGATGTCGGATATTTGTGACACGAGGGTGGGACGAAGTTTGTGCGTCTCACTCATACGCACTCACCGCATAGCGAAAGGTTCTCTCGGAATAGGCAGAAGGATGCAAGGTAGATCATGCCTCACTGCATGCACGTTGAAGATTCGTACAAAGCACACACCAGAAAACGCAGCCCGTCGCATGTGATAGGAAGTTTTCGAAGTGTGATTGTTCCAAATGTGATCATTTGCGTGCCGCACGGCCCGGGCCACGTGCAGCATGGAATGACGCCATTGTAGAAACAGCAAATTAAAACTCGTAACGCACTTTAGTTCTACCCTCCACGAGCGGAAGATCACATTTCCGAACGCCCTAGACAATATCGCACCATCGCTCGTAACTTGCACCCAGCTGCACCCGATCGCCATGCACCGCGCGCGAAACGGCTTCTGTCGCAACTTCGTTATGGCAGTCGCAACTTCATTATGCGCATGAATGGAGTGTGAGGGGTGTTGCTCCTGTGCGCGGCAGAACTTTTTTAGTGGTGAGGAATTAAGGGTAGGAGGCGTGTGCATCCGGTACGATCGTCCATCTCTGTTTCGACCGATTCGACCGATGCGAGAGTGTTGACATGCTGGATTTTGTTTCTGTGGATGACGAACGTTGCTTGGTACCGTCGACATCTAAGTTCACACCGATCCGGTCAGTTCGCATTTACCAAACGTTATCATGGCTAACTTCTGTCCCGCGCATTATTACTACGTCGCGCACTAACGTAGGACCAAATGACATTGTGCAATCGTGCACAATGCGCGTCGGGGGCAAGGTGCAGGATTCGGGGGGCTGGTAGAACAGCCTTGCGGGGGTCATTGCGCCGATGATCGCAAGGGAAGCAGCGCCGGGATAGGTAGAGTTGGAGAGAGGTATGCAGATTGCAGACACGCTCTGTTGAGCGTCTTCTACTTTACAATCTTGCCTCTCTACCTCGGCATCCGGGGAATCCGACAGCCGCCCTTACACACCCATAGTTCGACTCCCTCAGAAGCTGTACCACCGATTTTTTCAGTTTTCATTGACTCCTTCCTCTTCATGATGAAGAAGATGTTTAAAATCAAATCCGTCATCAGGGCGATCTTCCCAATCATCATCCTTTTCAGCTATTGCATGAACCCCGATCCTGTCATGACGATCAAGGGCGTTTCCGGCATTGTAATCCATTTCAGTTCTCCTGGGTGAGTCCGTGCAGAGCTAATTAAATTGCGCTGGAGACATTCTCAAGATGTAAGCATCCAATATATCTTTCTGCTTCGAATGCCTCGGGATGAAGTCTCTTACTTTTAACCGAATCATGGTGCTCCCTTGCTGCGACTCATCGCTTGGTTCGCGTTCACTCGGATCTTCATCATCTATCAGACCCTCGGATAACTGCACTTTGCGACCTGTCGGCGCACCTCCACTTTACTCTGGCTCACCACAAAACTGTATGCGCTCATCCTCTTCGTGAAAAGGTTTATCCTCATTGTCTCGATCGTTTCTATGGTAGTGTCCAACACGTCCAACACCTTTCCCCTTTTCTTGTTGCAGGCATATCTCGGTCTCCCCTGCCAACGTAGAAGGCATATCGATATGGCGATTGCCAATTATAATGTCACGGACGAACCATCTAAAAAGCAAAGCAGTCCTGTAAACTGCTCGTAACGACCCAGGGTGGCTCCCAAGGAACTCTTTAATTCCTCTCCCTTGCGTTAGGGCCACGAAAAAGTTAACAGCAACACGTGCAAGATTGATTGTATTGTAAATCTGCTTGCGTTCCGCACGCTTAAACCCTCTCTTTTGTATCCCGTTCTTCAGCATACCATCACCCACGATCACATGGTAATCGACCAGAAGGTCAAGTTCCAGTCGACATGACATCATTTCTTGCAGAGCCTGCAAGTTTAACACATTTGCATCAGGGGCTTCTGATGTCACCGCAGATGACACATGGTCACGAAAATTGAACGGGTGCTCCAGATATTTGAAGGTCAAATGAGGCTGCCCGAACTCCTGTGGTATTCGTCTACTCGCCTCCCATGGTCTAAGCGCAAACCCCAGATCTTGGAAGAAGCGTTTCCTGGCCCCCACACGTGACTCTCTCAAAAAGTCCGTAGACATTGAGTATAAGGGAGCGCAATGTACAGGCTTTCACGTCCCTTTTTCGTGTCTACATCCTTCTTATCAGGCTTTGCTTTAGTCTCCAATAACTTTCGGGTTTTCTTTAATGCACGTCTTCCGACGTACTTAGAATCCAGCCAGTACGGGGTTTTTCGCAAAGGCAACATAACCTTGGATAAGCCTGGCCCATGTTCCACTCGTGCGAGGGATCTTTCATGACCGTCTGATGGAAGGCTTGTTTTCAACGATCTTCGAGACTCGTTTTCACGCATGCAATCCCTCTGTACCTGCTTTCCGCCCTCAGCGAATAATTTTCGGACGAATCGAGATTTGAAATCACAATGCACGGGAGCGGGGCCTGATTTAAAGTCTTTTTTGTGGCGTGTTTTTGATGCCCGTAGAGAAATGCTGCAATTTCAAGGTGGGTATGGGCAAGGGTTGACCCCATGGACCACGCGTACTCCATGAAATAGCAAGAAGAATCTGCCATAACCTGCGACATGAGAGAAACACGAAAAACGTTTTCTACTTGCGACTTCAGAGTTGCGTTTTCCATATCGACGATGTCTTTGAACGTCCATTTCGAAGACGTGCTTGCAGTTCGCTTTGAGTTGACTTTCAATAAAGTGTTGGTTCTTGCTCCAATATCTGCTTTAATGATTGTTAGGGCTTTTTGACACTTTCGAGATCTCTCTGAACACCCTTCTTGCTCCCTTCCATTGTATCAAGGCGAGCAAGTACTGACTTTTGCATGTTATCCAGAAAGAGGCGAAACGAGCTCAATGCTCCCGCTGTGTTGGGTCCGGCAGATACTGCTCGAATCTCAGTAAGGCTTGGCCGTACTGTACTTGCACTTTGATTGCCCGAGAAGCGCACTTTTGGCGCTGCCACGTCTCCTGAGCTACTACAAGCAAGCTCATCAGGGCATTCGTCCCTTTCGTTTCTCTCTTGATTCCTGACGTGTTGCTTTCGTTGTAAATTGGCTCTTCCCGAGCCTCTCCGTCCCCCGAATCCCGCATTGTCGAGATCAGAATGCGGATGAGATTGGCTTCTGGAACGGGGACGATCCTGAGGAAGGACATTCCTCTTTTCTGCTCCTTCGGTTGGAGGTGGCTGCGTTTCCATGTCCGAGAGTCTCGTGACGGGTGGAATGCCGGGCTCGTCATTTTCTCCATCCGGAGAGTTACCATCACGGGGAAATATGGTTTTGAAAAGGTTTTTGTTTCCCGTTCTCTTGATGTGCCGGTTCTGCGCTCCGACAACAGTTGATGAGCTCTTTCGTTTAATCAACCGTCTGCGCGATGGCTGATCAGATTATGGAGGCTGCATGACGTAAGGCAGGGGGCACTTCAGGGACAAGTACTATTCCACTCTTTCATTACGTAATGACAGGGTGGAATAGTGCGGGAAAAGGAAACCAACAAAATTTGTCAGGTTTCTCGCCGTTCGTGACACAAAAATGCGATGCGGCGTTTCTCGAGACTTACACATGTTTTCGATATCAAACATTTCAGGTTCATCTCCCTCGATCCAATACTTTTCATATATCCGCGGCTTCAGTGATGTCCTAATGGATAGTTTTGATGCACAGAATCAGAGCTCGCCGTCTTCTGCTAGAAAAAGACCGGTTTATAATAGTGATCCGGAACCGCCTCATCAGGGTTCATTTGATGAACTCCCCACCCAGGATCCGCATAGCGGATGTGAGGTAAAAGTATCGGAAGACCAATTGACCAAGCATATAGATATATCCGATGAGGGTCTGGAAGTTGATTTTCGAGGGGAAGATAGATTTCTATCTCAGACGCGTAGTGAAACTGAAGATTCCGAAGATTCTTCCGGGGTTTTGGCCCAAGAACTACGCGCATCGAGGTATGCAGAGAATTACAGCCGGCGGTCGCTGCCAAAGTCCATAAATACTTGGCAGAAGCTCATCGCCATACTGGCGACGTCTGGCACTAACCGGTTGACAGTTGCGCAGTACTCCATCTTTCGTAACACCGTTAACTGGGTTATTGAGCAGTATGCTGGACACGAGAGCTTGTTGCCGTCATATTCTACAATACTGAGAACTCTGCTTCCCAACCTTCGTGCAAAAACTTTCCCACGGTCGGAGAAGCACCACTTTCCAGTGGATTTGCAGAAGGCTGGTGGGAAGCGCACTACACATGAGGGCAGTATACCAAATGCTGAAGTAGAAGTAATACTTCCATGCACTTGGGCCATGCAGGATGTTTCGTTTAAGCCTACATGGGACATCATGCGATCTGGGTGCCTGAGCGACAGCGCTGGTGGTTTGAGTAATCCGTTTTTTCAGCGCTTCGAGCCCTTCCATTGTTTGCAATAGAAAGACATTTCTCGACAAGCCCCATCATGCCGTTTTCTCCCAATATACTGACGCAGGTCTCGCAGCTTGTTTTCTTTCTCCAGGAGAAACGGTCAGCACTGTTCTTGATAGTGAACCGATACCTAAGGAGTGGGCTGGAATTGGCACAACAGAGCTGCAAGAGTATGTGCAAAGTATATCGACCACGCGATGCAGCAATTCAGAGTTTCATTTGACGGCTGTTCTAGGGGAAACGAAGCTTTTAACAACAGAAATGATTCCTTCACTGCACTCAGGAAAAGGCATTGATAGAGCAGGAGACATACTGACCACTCTATCTGTCAGCGAAAGCACTCTTTATGAATGTTTGCTCATTCATAGAGTCGGCGGTTACGGCAGATCCGGCAATATGATTGAGCTCGCATGGGTCCCTAATTTCGCACCCTTGGATTGCAACAGAGAACTACCCCACGCTGGAGCATTCGTTCAACCAGTGACAGATATTTTTGTCGAAGGTGAGAAACTGAGTCAACCTACAGAGTACAATCGCGACCTAGATTGTCCTTGCAGAGAGTCGGAGGGACTTTTACTTGAAAACGGTTTGCGTTACTTTGTTTACAGAGTACTTCTTTATTCCGACGGGTTTTCGCAATACAAGGATGCTCAAAGTTCTGCAGGTGGTGTTTACATGCTACCTCTTCACATTCTTCCGCAAGACAGGACATCACGCAAAGCCGTTCGGCTTTTGGGTCTCACACCGCCGGGCGTTAGTACTAGTCAGGCGCTTCAGATTGTATGTGATGACGTCGCCGGGTCAGGAACAACCGGCATAGACACATTGGGCGGTGATCGAGTCCCTATTAAGGTTTTTGTTCAAGCTGTGGCTTTCATTGGTGACTTTCTCGAGATTGCGCCCATATCTGATTTATTGGGTCACAACCCAGACTCTGCATGTCATTTACGCTTTTTTCACAAGCAAAAACTGGATTTACATCGCTCTGCTCATGGATATACGACAGAACGCAATAGTACGGATACATCCAGCTTTAGATCGGAGCCCCGTATGAAAGCCATACGTGAATCAAAAGGCACTGACAAAGATAGGAACCGTGTTCTCAACCATCTAGGCATGGAATAAACGTCTTCTCGTATGACATGTCATAGTCCCATTCGTATGCTTAACGAAATGCTTAATGATGCCAGATCAAGCCAGCAAGTGCCCTTTGTGACGCCTCGAAAATATTTTCGAGGCGTCCTTCGATCCTTATCGCTCCGTGCTGGTTGCACCAGACCACCTGCTCTCCGGGAACGCTATCCTAAAAACATGCTTTCTGATGCCCTTCAAGCGAACAAAGAGTTCAAATCGATTCCAGAATATGTGACGGGCTTCGGAGGAATTCCTCGATCACGCAGAGAAAAATATTCGACGTGAAAACAAGAAGCTCTATTCGACCACAATCAGTGGTACGTTCTGTACGCTACTTGTTGCTCGATTTGTGTTTGAGGACGAGTGCGCTGCGCTTCCGAAGAACGAAAATGGACAGAATCACGCGTTGTTGAAAACGGTGCGTGCTTTGACACTGTTTTCAGACCTAGTCGCGACGACCTATTGGTATCTTAAACTGCATGTAGATGGATACAGATCTGTACACCGTTTTAATAATGCCGCAGGAATGGCATTCATATCCGAACAACTTGTCTGTTGAACAGGCTTCTGCACGTCTGTACGTCCAAAGTTGCGATTCACTTTGTGAGATTTCTGAAACTGCGAGGAGTCAGCTCGATAAGCCGAACCTGCACAGAATCATTGAGCTCTACAAACATTCAGTTCCAGCAATGGGGCACACGTATCACTTTTCTGAGCTGGTTTTTGAGTTTACACATCAGCCTTTGAAGAGAGGTGTGTCGATGTCGAACCATCGCAAACCACACATTCAAGCCGTAAAACATACATTGGCTGACGACTGGGAACGACGGATGGCATCTCTGGCAGGATCACAGAAAGGAAATAATGTTGATGGTATATTTGAATCGCAGCTGAGAACCTGTATGGGAGAAAACCGGGCTTTAGAAGGGGCGGCGGTATCAATGTCAAAAGGCATGCCAAGCTTGGAAAATGTACTGATCAAGCCTGCTATCCAAAAATTATGCGGTGCACTACCATCTCAAACTGCGAATAGCAAAATGAACTGTATGCTGTTTTTGCACAATCGGAAAAGTACGAGGGAATCTCATGCTGCTCTGGTTGCCCTGGTGGTCAGCCTGTCTTGAATCAGTTCCAAGTGGCGCGATGATTGCAATATATACCGGAGCGAAGCGGAAAAAACAAGTTTTAAGCGGAGCAAATCATTCCATCAGGTCGCCATCTCACGACTGTGTTCAAAAGAGTGATGCCGTGCAAGCTATCGTTCATCGACAAACGACAAATTTGGCGTTTCCGCACCAACCATCTACTGAAGAGATGAGATAAAGCCCTGATAAGTATGAGATGTGTGTTTTCGCAGTTGATGAGCTGCTGCAGTGGACAGATTTTTCATGTGACAGAATCGCCCACGAGAGCGGGCCGTTTGCTTTTGCTCGAAAATGTACTAGATATGGCGACAGTACTCTAAAAGTGGCACGCAACTCGCCGTTGGTACTGCTAAAACTCAGTGAATCTGTGAGAAAAGTTGGGTTAGTTCATGCTTGTAAAGCTGTGTGTAACGGTAGATCATGTGAGATACGCGATATTGAAGGATACGTGGAGCACGATGAGGATCTGCTTTCTGGAGGCCGATTCTATTATGCAACGAAAGAGAGTGGTTACCCCCCACGAATGGGATAAGCGGGAGTGCGCGGGTATGTATTGTGGGTGAGATGCAGATCAATGCTATTCGCCGGAGAGTGCGAAAGCAACCGGCTGCATGCGTTTCACTCGTCCATTTTCGGAATCCTTGGATTCTTACATATGTATGTGTCCCTATTCATCCTTAAGGCTACAAGTTTGACCTAATGCCCTTATTTCTGATGAAGATTGTAGGGACACTGCTGTAGTGCAATGTGCCTGGCAGGCCGCGAACACAGTCCGACGGTCAAACAAAAAGAAGAAAAACAGCAACAGAAACAACCACTGCCGATGGCACGCGCAACGGAGCGTTCGAGGCTCCCTTTCCCCTTATGTGGGCTTGCAGCCCACGGTAGATCGACTCCGACGGGGGGGGGGGGTAAGGAAAGATGCCCGGCCCGGGAGGATATTGGTGGTAGAGACTTGTGAAGACTTGAGTGCTCGGCGAGTGCGGGTTGGGCTTGTGTACGAGAATGTAACCGCGGTTCGCTGGGTTGTAAGGCCAATGCTCGACGAGCTTCTTCAGCACCTTGCGTATAATTCAAGGTCTTCGACGGGGGCTTGTTCAGCACTACCCGACGGGATCGTAACCGTGTAGCAACGCTACTACCGACGTGTTGCCCGATGGCTAAAAACACCCTCACCAGCGCGATCGCGATCGCGGTAGGTGGTATCAACTCTGTCTTATACAGTAAGACCTTTTGACAGAGGCGTCGTTACAACAGCCTTCCTACGGAACTTGAAACAGTAGCAGCGCTACACAACGTGTTTCCGGATGGCTAAAACACCTACACTGGGTCGGTCGCAACCGACTCCAATAGAACCAACAGAATTAAGGGAAAATAGATGTAGAGATAGAAAAGGATAGGAATTAGAGATAGAAAAGGTAAAACGATAAGGAAAAGGAATGGGACCCCGAGCAATAGAGGATGTCGTTACCATCGTAGAAGGGAAGCGCGTCGCGTGAACGGAAGCGGTCTTCGACGAAGGCGAGATCTAACTCCGACAACTCGGGTTGCCTTTACTGACTTGGTGGTCAGAGGGCTAAGGTATATATCGCCCCGCCGGAGCCACTACAGTAGCTCGCGGCGGTAGATCTTAGATCTAATCTAATGTCAGCAAAATTAATGCCAACTAATTGACTAAATAAAATTAAATAATTAAAATAAAAACTGTGCAAATATTCACACGTTAGCCCCCCGATCTCGGACTAAAATTGCTTCCAACACAGTGCTATTGCACTACATATCCCCCTTCTGAGCGTCCTTGCACATCGGCTACACTCCTTGATCTCCAACTCCTTTTTCTCTTCTCGACCCCTTCCATCTCCATTCCTGACCGACGGTCTCCGCATGTGCAAGGACAAGACGAATCCCACGTGTCCTCCACCTCCTGAGCTCGCGGGCGGAAATACTGCCCCGTCGACGCACCGGTGTCGGCTTCGCGAACAAGTCTCGCGCTTCCGTCGACCTCCATCCTATACCCCGACATCCCCCTGATTCGGACGCCTCCTACCTGGCCTTTCATCCAGGTTATCATCCCTCTTGGGTAGCCCGCCACTACCCCTCGCTCGAAGAGCTACAGGACAAAATCATGCACGAACTTCCTTATTTGCCTCTGCCCAGTGGTTCCCCTCCGTGGGTATTCGCGACGTTCCCAAAATTGAACACCAATTCGCCGACGACGCGGGCATGCTTCCCGGTAATCTCCCCGTGCTGGCTATCCGCTCCTTTGACTGGCGGACCCGAATAGCAATTCCGACTTCCATCCTACGTCATCCTCCCCCACGGGGCCGTCCCACTCTCTCTCTCTGCGATTTATGGAGGCCGTATTCGCTCGGCTTGCCATCCCCATTTCCGACACCCTCATACCCTCATCATACGGTTGCGACACTTGGCGTTGTCGTACAGAGGGCGAACGCCTCTACTTGGACAATCTCATTGATGTCACCTTTGGTGACCCTGCCGCCGAGGCAGATCGCCTGTGGCGAAACCGACATACTGTCACATCTGACGCCATCTTCTGGACCGAACCCATTATCCCTTCGAATTTCCGTCATTTGAAACGCGGGAGTATTTTCTTCTTTCAGAACACAGTGCGCTTTGAACGGCGTATTCGGTCTGATACGGGGTACTTCATCGGCTACCAAATGGTAGAGGCGCGCGAGATTTCCCGTCAGCATTATGTAAGTCGTTACCAGCGCATCCCCTCATGGTGGAGCCAGTACGAGGTGATTCAAGGCTTTTGGGATGAAATAGGACCCATACCCACGTACTATGGCAGCTACCTGCGGGATCCGCAACACGGGTTAGGTGGTCTTCCTCACAGAGTGGTGCATCAAAGTAGCTGCGACCCTCTTGTGGGAGACCTACGATTGCTGGCGCCTGTGGCACCTCCCCGCGAAGCTGATAGCACAAATGTGCCTATTGGACTTCTCTGTCCCTCTGGGTGGCTCTGATTTCAATCTCGAAATACGCTCCCTCCTTGATACGATCGAGGGCGTGGATTGGGACTGTGTCCCTCCGCAAAACTCCTCTCGATCTTTCAATCGCCAACGTCCCTCTTTCTGCCCTGGTCGAAACCACCCAGCCGCGGGCGACTTCCTGTGGATCAACCCCTGGTCATCGACCCTCTGCTCAGCGTGGGAAGCTCAAACAAGCCGCCGATTCGGGAACCAAACACCGGTTGCCGACATTACCCCCATCATCACATCTGACCCCCGGGAGCTTCACGAATGCTCCCGTCCTTCCCCTCCAATTCCTCCTCGATCGGCTGTCCCTGCTTCCCCGCGCGCAGCCCTAGCCTCTCCGTCCTCGTCAAAGGCACCTTCAGCTGTCGAAATTCCGTCGGCAGGCCACACCGAAACATTGTCGGTGAGGGAAGTGATATCTTCCCCACCGTCTCCAACAATTCCCAAAAATACCCACGACGCCACGAGCGTATACTGTGCCTTGCTCCGCTCTCACGGTGTTGAGGGAGAGGCTCTGCAAGGAGCCTCGATTGACGACTTGCGAGTTTTGGCTCGCCTCGTGTCATCACTTCCAAAGGGAAAATCCTTTGGCAACCCTTCCGTCTGAGCTGGCGGGCGCGACAGTTCCCTCGTGATAGCTTGTCGCATCTCTATCCTGCCTGCGTGACGCTGAATTTGCGACATCGTCATGTCGCCTTTGATCCGTAAATTGAAACTTCCTGCGTGCTCTTTCGTCACTTGGTTCCTCCTCTTTTTCTCGTTGGTGCCCCACCCCGTCTTAATCACGGTGGCACCCTTATACCTCCTCCCTCCTTCTCTTCACCTCGCTATTTCCTCCTCTTTCCTGTCTCGGATTTCTCCTCTTCCCCGTCCTTTGTCCACGTCCCCGGCATTTCTGCAGCTTCAATCCTCTTCTAACGCCGGACGCTGTAACGCGGCTTCCTCCGTTTTCGAAGCGATTTCTCCGGCGCACCGGTCCATGACAGTTCTTTTGTGAAATATCTCTTCATAACATTCTGCATCCGGTCCGGTATTGCACCATCGATCCGGTCAACTCAAGTCTTTCGTGGACAAATACCACCCTCCCTTACATCAACGTTCGGAACGAATTTGGGGTCGTAGTTGTAGTGTCGCTCTTCCTAGCTCCACGTTGCGAACAGCTCAGGGTCAACAACAAAGATAAGTGAAGGTTAGCGTTCCGATCCGTATATCGAGGGTCTGTCCCCTCGCGGTGTATGCCGCTCCCCTTCCTGTGAGGTGCCCATTCGGCCTGGTGTGACAACCTTTTTTAAAGCTTTTCGCGACACGTCCTAATCAACCAAATAAGAAAGCACGATCGTGTGCTTGTTAACCTCGACGTCAGATCAGAGAGGCCTATCGAGCTTGTTTAGCGGGTATGCGCACGCATCTCCGGCTATCTCGCTTCGTTCGTACGACATTCGACGTTCCGAATGCGGCTTCTTCACACATGAATTTGACGGGCGGCTTATACTTCCTGTGAGGTCGGCGTAGGTGGTCCCAATAAACGACCCATAAGGTCAGAGGGGTACGGCTTCCTAAAAGGAAAGGAAGGCGCGAAACTTCTCCCCTCTCAACCGCACAAGAGCTGCTATAGGCTTTTTGCCGTTACCTCCGTCTCTCTCTTGGTGATGTGCCACCCTTCGCATCGTCCTTTCCCCTTGCTCCCCCTTTCCATTTCTCACCATTCGTAACTGTAGGCAGATCCACTGACGGAAAAGGCGGCCCGGGGAGGGAATGATCACATCTTGACACGAATACGGATTGTTTTTTCCTGAGGCGAATTAAAATTATATGTGAGGGTCTCCTCTACTAGTTCGGGGAGGCTGTCATGTGTCTCGTGACAATCCACGCGTGTCGTCTCCTCTCTCTGCTATGGGTTGGCCTTTTCATGTCCTGAACGACCTTCTCAGCTTCTCGTGTAGTGTCCTCGGCGAATTTCGTCATGTTGCCCTTACCCTCGTGATGTGGTAATCGTCAATCGTGAGCAAAATTTTCCTCCCCTCGCATGATAGTCCTGGAGCACGAGTACGTTGAAATTTTTCCAAAGGACAGCCGGAGGCTTCCCTTACGTCAAGGATCCTACTGAAGTTAGAGAAATTACGACAACGTCCCATGTGACAAATGTCGCCCATTCTCAGTTGTCGGTGCGATCATGCACCAATAGCCAACCTCGACGCGAGAATCGGGCAAGGGTCTGGTCCTTCAATCCCTTCGAATACGTCGACTTCTCAGCGGTACAGTGTACGAGTTGGAGATACGAACCGCACTGGGTCACAACGGACGTAGATGCCGAGGCTCGCGGCACTACTGTCCGGATCGTATAGACTGGCTAACTAGCGGCGCCCTCTCTCTTCCCACTTTCTCTTCGTCCAGAATAGCGTCAGTACCATTGACTTTGTCTCTGTCTCGTCCGAGGGTTGATCTCCTTGTCCCTCGTTGACACGGTAGTTAGCATATTCCTCGTGGTGGTCTTCTCGCTCTACTCGCCGACAAATCGATGCGAGAACCTGTCCTCCTTAACTACAAAAGAAAACAAAAAGAAATAGAACAAAAAATGAAAGGTAGGTACGGTAGAAAGAAACCAAGAGTCAAGCGAAAGAACGAAAAAGGGGCAGGTCATCACAATGGGTCACTCGGGATAAAAACAAGAATTTGAACTTGGCGTCGTCAGTAGTTACAAGCAACAGATGGATCGTCAATAGCAAGCTCATCGAGCGACGCTCTCTCTCCTTCGGAGTCGCTTTCCTTGCAATATTCCTCCTGGTCATCCGTGAAGGGGGTAGTGGCGTGGTGCGAGACTCTCGATCGCCTCTTGAATGAATAATTCGCCTCCGGTTCCCCTTCTCTCTCTCTTATTTTTGGCGTCTGCCTCAAACAAAGAGGCTATTTGTGAGAACCATTAGTCGTCGTCTTGGGCAGAAAGGGACGGCCTTCCTATATGGGGGTGCAAAACAGACTGCACGCAATAGTCTCGAAGTCTGCATGACTTCGGATTATGTGGAAGAATCCTTCCGCTCGGCGAGCGTCGCCTTCTCAGTTTGTCGAGCGTAGTCAGGGCCTCCGAAACGGGTCCGGCGACGTCATGGTGTTGCGCTTTTGGCAGCGCCTTGCGCAGTGCTGGGAGACGGTGTCTCCGGACGGCGTCGGGAACTTGGGCCTTCAGCCAACAGCCACTTCGCGTACGTCCAACAAGTACTGTACCAACCCATATTTTTGAATAAAATTTCGTGGACTGATCGATGTTCACTTTTCGACTCTTGCCACTCGTCCAGCGGATTTCCGCAGATTTTCGTCTTTTTTGATCAATCCACGCCCTACGAGGGCGGATCACTGATCCAAGCGTCGCTTCACGTGCACGCGATACCGCGCGCGATCGTACCCAAAGGAGTATATATTGATTCAGCCTGAGACTACAGTGATTTTTCCATGTCTCAGCACCAAGTCAATGAGGCTCTCCATCTCCCAGCCATTTCCCATCTCTCCCCGAAACCCCAACAGTGTACAGCTCTCTTCTCAGATCGTCATACGCACAACAACAGCACGTTGATTCTCCAGGACGAGTCGCTGGGAGGTGCACTCGAGCGCGCAACCCTCCTTATATATGTTGTCGTCGATAACGCTTCGCCTTCAGAGATTCCGATTGCCCCTGTCCCCTGGCATGAGTCCTCCATCTCCTCCTTCCTGGTTGCCTCTCGCTGTTGCACAGACCTCCTCCTTCCCAACTGGAGGTTCCACCGCACACCAAAAAAAACTAAATGACGCGTAGCCTCCTCATCCTTTCTCTCTCCAACGACCTGCGGTAAACATTTCCACCGACATACAGTTCCCCTGACCCTCGAGTAGCCCGCGAAGCGAACCGTCTTCCTTCGCTCTTTCAGTATGTTGTCATGAGGGCGTTTCGCTGCTAGTATCTATCACCTTGCTGCCGACGCATTCTCCGCAACATGAGCGTCCCTCTTGATCTTCCCCCAGGTAGAATCCATCCCAGGGATCATCGTCTCTCCAAGTTCGTCCCCTGAGTCTCACGATTCCCTCATCAACTCTTTTCTCTTCCTCTCGATCATAGTCCTCCTTCGAGGCACTTCCAGCGCCTCGATCTCTCACGCCATTCTTCATGCTGTGCCCTTCTGACCGCACTTGGTCGCTAAGTTGTAAATTAAACAAACACTACCATATTGTCACCAAAAGCGTTGACTTATCATTTCTTGTTTCTATGGGCAGTCAGCTGCGTTCCTCTTCCCTTGTCCATCAACTACTCAGAGTCTCTGCCTCAAAGGGTGTCGCGCTCCTTCAGGCTGCAGTTCTTCCTCTTCGTTCAGAAAAGCGTCGGCGCCCCTGAATGTTTCTCCACCTTGCCTGGTCTTCTCGTCCTTCGTTGACGCGGTGATTGGCATCTTCGTGGCCGTCGTCCTCTCTCGGGGAGCGCCGCACGCTCACTCGGGGATCACCAACCTAGATGCTTCGCGTGAAACGAAAACGAACACAAACACAAAACAAATAAAACAAAACAAAACAGAACAGTTAAGAAAGTAAAAACGTAGGGTTTTGGTTATGACTCGCGTCTTCTTTTCGCTTTTTCACCAACGCGTTCCGTAAGGGGCTCATCCTGGTCTCGCGCATGCGGCTTGCTGTGGGACGAGTTGTTTCTTCCTCCGAAAATACGTCACCACTGCGCTACGCTGTAACTGTTCAATTGGCTCCCATGTCGCGTCCTCGCTCGCGTAGCCATACCATTCTACCTTGAGAATTAATTTCCCATCTCGATATCCGTGGTCGACTATTTTGTCGATCACGTACTCCTGATCTCCAGCTCCTCTTTCGTGTTCAGTGACAATTCCTTCCCCCTTCTGAAGACCTTCCGACTCGTCCTCTTCTGCCGGGTCTCTTGACTCGCGTGAGTCTTGCGGAGTATCCGCTAACGGTAACTCCGTAACTAGATCTTCAGGGTCCTCTCGAGGAGGCGTGTGTACATGGGGGCTACCCCCATTCTCGAAAACATTCCGTCCTTCGTCTCTTTCTGTCCCATGAAGGAACCGTAGCGCTTGTGCTAAGCCGGTGACCGGCGCGAGGTCCATCGGACTCGGGGCTAGTTCCACCCGGTCTCGCGAAACGCGCTTCTTTTGATCGTCAATGGCGATCACGACTGTACCTTGATCAGACCTCTTCACTGCGTAGGGTCCCGTAGCGACTTGAGCAAGCTTGTGTTTTGGCTCGCTCGCCGTCCCTTGTTCCTTTCGTAAGAACACGTAGGATCCCACAGGGATGTCGTACTTCGGCCTGCGAAGTCTTGAATCGAAATTCCGCTTGTACCGTACCTGTTCCTTGCGCAGACTCTTATCGGCACTTCTCATCAAGCTCTCCAACCACGACTGCCACTTCAAATAGTAGGCTCGTGACGAGCTGAACTCCTCCAACTTGGGCTGCGCTTGTAGCGCGAGACTCCTTGGTGCCCGAGCTAATACCAGCTCAAAGGGTGCGATGTTCGTAGTTCGATGAACTTGCGTATTATACGCGAACGTTATAGCATCGCTGAACAGATCCCAGTCCTTCGGGTGTTCTCCAACATACTTTCGCAGCGCCGAAGTCAGCGTGCGGTTAAACCACTCAACTTGGCCGTTGGCTTGCGGGTGGTACGTAGTCGTGAACATATTGCGTATGCCGAGAATTCGGCAGACGTTCTGAAAGAACCGGGCTGTGAACTGTGTTCCATTGTCGGACAGCAGCTTGACCGGCGGTCCGTACACGAATATCCAATGGTGAACGAAGGCTTGTGCGATGTGCGCAGCTGATATCTTCTTCAACGGTACGGTTCGTACCAGTTTCGAGTATCGATCGCTGATCACGAGAATATACCGATTTCCTCGTTTAGTTGTGATTAGCTCGCCGAGTATGTCAATGGCGACAAACTCCAGCGGAGCTTTGGGCGTGAACAGCTTCATTTCCTTCGTGTTTATTCTTAACTTCACCCTTTCCCGCGCACATGCGGCGCAATTCTTCGCGACTGCGTAGCAGTCTAGGGCCATCGTAGGCCAGTAAAAATATCTTCTCAATGTCTTGTACAGTTTCCTGCCTCCAGGATGTCCTGCCAATTTTGCGTAATGGCTTAACCCAAGGACGCGGTCCCTTAATGATTGTGGTATCACCGGTTGTACAAACTCCGCCACGGTACGGCATAGAGTTCCCTCGAGTTCCTCGGTCTCCATGCTGAACGTTCTCATCTTTCCGGCGTCCATTTCTTCCTTGATGCGGTTGCAGAAGGGGTCGACGGCTTGCTCGCGAATGAGCTCCTCCGGAGTGACAGCTTAGAAGTGATCGAGGCAATCAGAGGCGGCCTCCCCCCTCAAGAGGGAGGATGTCGTCCAGCCTTTCAAAATCTTCCTCTTCGTCTTCTGTAGCGTCGGCCGGTTCGGCCATAAAGCATGGGATTTCGTCGTCGATTTCGCCGACGGTTTCTCCTGCTGTCCGTAATCTTGACATGGCATCAGCTTGGCTGTTAGCCTTGCCCTTCTTGTACTTGATTTCGAAATCAAATTCCGAAAGGCGGAGCCTCCATCGGATTAATCTCCGGCTGGGGTCGGTTACGTTCATCAACCACCTCAATGAGGCATGGTCGGTATGCACAATGAAGTGCTCGCCATATAGATATGGTCTTAGAGTCTGTACGGCCCAAATTTCCGCTAGAAATTCTTTTTCTGATACGGAATAGTTTCTCTCGGCTGCGGCTAACGTTCTTGAAAAGAACCCGATGGGTTTACGTTGCGCATCCGGATGCGTTTGAAACAATGCAGCGCCGATTTGATAGTGGCATGTATCGGTGTCTACCGAGTATGGTAGGTCCTTCTTCCGTAGCGCCAACACCGGTGGCGCCAAGATAGCGTCTTTGAGCTTATGAAAAGCCTTTTCGCATAGTTCGTCGAATCCTTCCAACTGGACCGGTTGTCCTTTCTTCAGTAGTTGGTTTAGAGGATGCGCAATTTTCGCATAATGCGGAACGAACCTGCGGTAGACATTGCAAAGTCCCAGGAAGCTTCTGAGCTGTGTCTGCGTTTGAGGGTACCTCACTTGTTCCAATGCGGCGGTTCGCGCGGCGTCAACTTCGAGCGTACCTGACCGAACGACGTGGCCCAGGTACTTGATCTTTTCGACGAAAAATTCGCACTTGCGAAGCTTGAGCTTCACACCTGCCTTCTCCAATACAGACAGTATTTCGTCAAGGTGGACGACGTGCTCTTCCCAGGATTTGCTGAAGATGATGATATCATCTAGATATACCAGACAGCATTTCCAACGGAACGGAGAGAGCAGGATATCCATGGCTCTCTGAAACGTCACTGGCGCGTTGGTAAGCCTGAAGGGCATTCTTGAGAATCGGTACAAACCTGAGTGACACGAAAATGCGGTTTTGTCGCGGTCGCTTTCGGGAATTGGCATCTGCCAGTACCCCGAGATCGCGTCCAACGCGGAGAAAACCTTGGTGTCACCAAGCGAGTCCAGACACTCGTCCATGCGCGGCAAAGGGTACGTGTCCTTCACCGTCACCGCGTTTAACCTGCGGTAGCCTACGCAAAAGCGCATTGAACCGTCTGGCCTGGGCACTAATAAAACGGGCGACGCCCATTCTGACTGCGCCGGTTGGATGACTCCTGCTTCTAACATCTTCTGTACTTATGCGTCCTCGACCTCCCGAGCCTTTGGACCGGCTCAGTAGGGAGCTTGTGCGATGGGCCTGGTCTCCGGGACCAGCTCGATCCGGTGGACCGTGGTATTAATTTCACCAAGGGTCCCATCCCACATCTTAGAGTATTTCTTTATCATCCGTCGGAAACGCTCGCGCAGCCGTTCCGGCACGTGGCTCAGGTCGAGGTCCTCCACTTCCGGCGGTGGGGGCTCAATCCGCTGCTCCTGCCTCGACGATTCCGTGGCAGAGAGCCCACTCGACCGTTCTTCTGGCTGGTCCTCGCGGTCTTGATCCGACGGTTCGCATCTTGTCTCGCCCGTAGGCGTCTTGGTGGAATTAGGAAATTTTTCCTTCTGCCATTCCTGAATTCCGAGAACTTCACCAATGGTGGTTTTGCTCTCAAGCACGGCCCTCAGGTGCGGTAATAATTCTGCCACCACGTGGCCCTTTTGCACCCTGACAGGGTACGTCCTAAAATTCGCAGCGAGTAAACGAAATGGCCTGTCAGGCTCAACCTGAACGACACCATTCGTGCACGTCAACCCGTGCCTTTCGTACAACGACGAGTACGGCTGAACCACAACCAAGCCCGCCCTCTTCGAGGTGCATTCCACGACGCGTTGCGTCCCTGGCTCGATAGTCGTGGCTCTTGCAACTTTTACCTTACGGGAAATTCGCTCCCCCTTTCCATCATTCTCGTCCACTCCCGGGACGAGATTCTTCTTCCCTTTTCTCGTCGAGAACCGCCTAACTATCCGAACCTCCGAGAAATCCGCCAACTCAACCGTTTTCTTCCTTGGATAAATTGCTTCCACAAACCGGTCACAGTAGTCCGCGCCTAGAATTAGCGGGACTGCTAGTTTTTCGCATACAATAAACTCGGCTGCGGCCACAAATATTCCAAGCCTCACAGGCGTTTTAATTGTGCCGAGAGTCCGGAGTGGCCTATTGTTCGCGTCGCCAATGTCTTGGGTCGGTCCGTAGGACACCAACATTTCCATTCCTGCCGGAAGTTCCGACCTTCGAACCAAATTCGGTCCGGCGCCTGTGTCCAACACGGACAACACTCGACTCATCAATCCGACCGTTGGTCCAATATCCGCGTAAACTTTGTAGTTTTTTCGCGCGAGGACCAAGATCTTTTCAGGACATTCTTGTCGCTTAACCCTGTACCAGGGCCTACGAATTTGATCCATCGGTCGATCCTTGTCTCGACTTAGAATTTTCTTGACAACAGTCGGCTCCTTCGGCCTACCCCCTATTTCAACTACCTCCTCGTCGAGGCCTTCCCTTTTTGCTAGAGACGGGGAACGTGACTGAGTCCCGGACGCAGTACGTTGGACCTGCGCCTCTCGTGACTCCTTCGAGATTCCCCTCTCTAGTTTCCCTGCGGCTGCGAGTTCCTTCTCACGTCCGACGACGGGAGTCCCGCGGCGGGCCCTCTAAAGGGTTGGTTCGACCTCGGCGTTGAAGCACTCGGCGTGCTCGCCGTCTGCGAATCGAACCAATTATTGACCTTCAGATAACTCGTCGATGGTATCCCTAACCTGTCCATAGGAGACAACGCCTCATAATTTCCCAAAACTCGGTGCATTTCCCGGAGGGAAAGAATGCACGTTGGCGCGTCGTACCTCTTTTCATAGCAATGATAGCACACCAGTCCGTGCTTCTTGACGGGATATTGCGGCCTAGGTCCTCCACGGGCCGGCTGCCTTCCTTGATGTTGCGGCCTTCCCATCCAGCCCGGCCTTCGAAACGTTGTATCCTTGTCTTGCATCGGAATGCGCGGCGCCGGCGTGTGGCCGCGCCCCCGGAACATCATCACGGGATCCGTGGGTTCTGAAAACGACTCCGTCGTGTATGTGGGCGTCGGTAAAGTTGACGACCCGCTTGCCCCGTAGTCCTCGTGTCCGTAGCCTTCCGATGGCTCATTAGAATCGCCTTCGGCGACGAACGCTCCCTCGTAATTTTCATTACTTCTCTGCGCACTGCGCTCCTCTGACGCGGAGATTGACTCGGCTAAGTGGACGGCGGCATGACCTTTACGACCGGGGTAAGAAGCGCTCGGCTTGTTCCCGGCCCTGAACGTCGACGGCGTCTGAATCGTGACCTTCTTGGTCTTCTTGTCCTTGGCGCGGCTCGCCGAGCCATGCGCCTTCGCGTAATTTACCAATCTCAAAAATGAGACATCTCGGTTATCTTGTCGATACTGCGAGACCATGGGCTTGATACTGGCATCTAGCCCCTCGATGAACATAGTCAACTGCTCCTCCATGGAATAAACATTCCCACAGCGATTGCTCGCGTCTGTTAGGCGAATGTAAAATTCCATCTCGTCCTCAGACGGTCTCTGCTGAACTTCTCGCAACGCGAGCACGGCTTGACGGATCGCCCCGTCGGTGGCGAAGCTTCTCAATAGCCACTGTACGGCCTCCGGCCAGGCGGATATATTTCCATGGTGGGATCCCGCCGTCTGAGACACGGAAGTGTACTGTCTTAGGGCGATGACGTTAAGAAATTCGGGCAACAAGCGAATCGCTTGTCCCTGATTCATCTCCTGAGTATCGAACTCTTGAACCAACTTCGCCAAAAAGTCCAACACAAGGACGCCGTCTTCTCCTGTGAACGTGTTGTCCTTCTTCACCTTAGGTAGAATATCTCTCCTGATTTTTCGCACGGCGGTCCGCCGGGAACTTGACAAATATGTCTGCGGGTTTCGCAAGCAGTACGTTCGGTACGAAAGTAGTTTCTTGAAGAGGTAGTTGGTCGGATTCAGCTCCTCCAACTCCTCCCACCGCGGCCCGCGCCGCGTTGCGACATCTTCGGGTTCCGCGTCCTTGTCTCTCCGCGAGGCGGACGAAGTGACTCCGCCTCGTCTGGAGGAAATTTTCTTGCTTGACGAAATTCCGTTTCCTTCTTCTGAACGATGTTCGGAATCGCCCGAATGGTTCGACGAGCGGCCGCCACCATCTTCAGAGGGACCAGGCGACTCCGACTGTGAGTCGCGGTCCTCCGGATCGTCACTACAGTGACTCTTGCATGTACGTCGCTTGTCCTTCTTGGAGGACTTCGACTTGGAGCTCCGCTGTCGAGCGGGCTTGTCCTTCTTCGACCGACGGTCGCCCTCTCTACCCGAAGGGAGCGGCTCGTCGTCCGATCCTTGCGGAGCTTGATCCGCGGCCTGCTCAAGATCCTTGAGACGTTGCGTGGCGCGATCGAATCGGTCATCGATGCTTGTTCTAAATTTTCCTAAGGACTCCAAGGCTTGATTCGCGTCGCGCCTCGCGTGCTTAACTGAGAGTTTCAACGAAGCTAGGACCTCCGGCTCCGCGCCTTCGGTTACCTCCCCTCGTTCCTTCTCGACGAGATCCACGCGAGCTGTTAGCTCTCCCAACACGATGTGGAACTCGGCTGCTTGCAACTCCAGTTGCTTTCGCACTAGGGCCAGTTCATCCTCGAGAATCTTCTTATTCTCTCAGCGAATTTCGCTGCCGATCTTCTCGAACTTCTCGTCGAGGTCAGTCTTGTCGGCGGCAATCCCCGTAGGGGATTCTTGATCTCCGGGATCCGTGGCCGTATTGGCCTGGCTCCGGGTGCGAGGACCCCTCGGGATCCTCGACGCCCGTGCCGATCCGCTTTTACTCACCCTGGGACCGACGTCCTCGGGTGCTCTTGTTGATATCGTTCGGCGTGGCGACCGAACCTAAAACAAGATACGAACAAACAATAAAAAAGAGATTCCGTTACCCAGACGAACTTCCTTGTCGTAGACAAAACCGTTCTAGGTCGGGAGACCACTTTTGTAGTGCACTGTGCCTGGCAGGCCGCGAACACAGTCCGACGGTCAAACAAAAAGAAGAAAAACAGCAACAGAAACAACCACTGCCGATGGCACGCGCAACGGAGCGTTCGAGGCTCCCTTTCCCCTTATGTGGCCTTGCGGCCCACGGTAGCTCGACTCCGACGGTGGGGTAAGGAAAGATGCCCGGCCCGGGAGGATATTGGTGGTAGAGACTTGTGAAGACTTGAGTGCTCGGCGAGTGCGGGTTGGGCTTGTGTACGAGAATGTAACCGCGGTTCGCTGGGTTGTAAGGCCAATGCTCGACGAGCGTCTTCAGCACCTTGCGTATGACTCAAGGTCTTCGACGGGGGCTTGTTCAGCACTACCCGACGGGATCGTAACCGTGTAGCAACGCTACTACCGACGTGTTGCCCGATGGCTAAAAACACCCTCACCAGCGCGATCGCGATCGCGGTAGGTGGTACCAACTCTGTCTTATATAGTAAGATCTTCGACGGAGGCGTCGTTACGACAGCCTTCCTACGGAACTTGAAACAGTAGCAGCGCTACACAACGTGTTTCCGGATGGCTAAAACACCTACACCGGATTGGTCGCAACCGACTCCAATAGAACCAATACAATTAAGGGAAAAATAGATGTAGAGATAGAAAAGGATAGGAATTAGAGATAGAAAAGGTAAAACGATAAGGAAAAGGAATGGGACCCCGAGCAATAGAGGATGTCGTTACCATCGTAGAAGGGAAGCGCGTCGCGTGAACGGAAGCGGTCTTCGACGAAGGCGAGATCTAACTCCGACAACTCGGGTTACCTTTACTGACTTGGTGTTCAGAGGGCTAAGGTATATATCGCCCCGCCGGAGCCATTACAGTAGCTCGCGGCGGTAGATCTTAGATCTAATCTAATGTCAGCAAAAATTAATGCCAACTAATTGACTAAATAAAATTAAATAATTAAAATAAAAACTGTGCAAATATTCACACGTTAGCCCCCCGATCTCGGACTAAAATTGCTTCCAACACAGTGCTATTGCACTACAACTGCAATACTACACGGTACTGTTCTCGTTGTAAGTTGCACTGATAGCGTCCCAAGAGAGATTCTATGCTTCTCTTCAACATGTCTTGTGTTATGGTTTTCTTAAATTCAGATAGTACTTTCTTGTTGCGTACGACCAGAGCAGGCCAAACCATCTCCAAGGTACCCAGGACGTCGTCGCTTTGCTGCAGTGACTTCGAAAAGTTTCGACATTTAAATTTGGAGAGAGGAGCCCAGCTCAATGTAAAACGTGTGTGGTGTGCTGTCTATGGTTCTTTTTCACCAATCATTTCCAAACGTGATTCTCTTATGGCATCCATAATGTGCAAATTCTTCTTGCAAAGCCTGTTTACGTATCTAGAGTTCCGTGTATCGAATTGCCTCGTCTCCCTCCAAAGCAACTCACAAGTCTCATTGAGAAGTGAGTGGTGCAGGCTTCCGGCAACCCGGAGAGCAAATGGATTTTCGTCGTCATTCTTTTCGGCCAAAGTTGCCCCAATAAGTCTGAATGCACAATCTTCCGGCAGTTGTGCTGGGTCAGGTGCGTTCATTTTTCTACCCTTTAAAAGAAGAGAAAGTAGATCAGAGTACCCGGAAATGCCACACATGATGCCAATTCATGCAAAGTGTTAAAAACCACCCGTGCATGTTCCAAACTTTGCAGTGATGATTGCGTTTCTACGACAGCCGGTTGGAACACTGCATTACTACACCTCGATCTGATTACTCTGGCAATCCGCTCAAAATCTTCTAGGCTACAGTCCGCTTCCGCCTTGATTAAAGAACTGTAACACATTCCAACAAAACGTCCTTTTCCCTCATGTACATCACATATAGCTGAGCGAGTACGTGAGAAAACGATAGCCTATCGAATTGTTGTTAGCTCTCACAAGCCTCAGGCTTGTGAGAGCTATCAACAATTCTGTGTCTTAAAAAACTGAAGATTCGATCAGAAACCTTGTCGCTCTCACTCCATGAGCATACAATACGAGAGTACGTTGCCCCCTGAGCTCCCACAACCCTCTCCAGCTCCTCAATCTTGACCTCTAAAGTACTAATTTTTCCTATGCTTCGCCCTTCTCTGGATCAATTGATAGAACCATCGATCTCATTCTCCTGCTTCGATTCTTTCATCTGTCCTGTGCATGGCTTGTACTCTGAACCAGATGATTGATTTGAAAACGTCTGCGCGGAATTGGCTTCAGCATTATTTCCTGATTCCAAAAGAGCCGACGGACACATCCGCCACGGCTGCGTGACCGATTCTTTTCGCCCACTGCCCTCGTGGCACAAAGAAGATCCCATGAGTCGAGCGTCCATGAAAGCAGCATCCATCCCATATGCTTGCTCATAGTGAACACCTGCTCTGATAACACCCCCATTAAAATCGACCTTCTTCATGACAGCCTTCCACCAGACCTCTTCTTCGACGGTTTTTCTTCGTTTTCGACCATCCCCGGGATGGGGAGATTCCTCGTCGGGCCGCCGAGGAATCTCGAGGGTCCAAAGTACCTCATGCATCTCCCTCCCGTAGAGTTTCCATATGCGGAGGACGGATGAACCGACTTCAATGGGCGGTATTTTGAATGGGGATTCTGAGCAGAGGGAGGGCACAAGCTGCTGCTTGCCAACGGCACAAATTGACATTTTCAGAATCTGGTGATTTGGGACATTCAATCATTGCTCATCGTTCAATAGTTGACCAATAATAATCATTTAGCGGCAATATGCGAATTTCTTCAAAAGGGCGATCACAACCCAATCGTCATGTAATACCCTGCATGCGTATCTGAAAGCACCACGGCAGTGCATCGGGCCTTCACGATTGAAATACCATTTTGTAGCACTCAAGAGAACGCATCTCCCTCAGATCGCCTTTTTCATATCAACTTTTCCCAACTCTGACCAACCCATGCGGTTTCGCGGTAGCACGAACCTCTCCCCCAACCCGCCTTCCATCAAAATTTCCAAGTTTACCAAGAACGAGAGCTTCTCACAGACACAAGGAGCATATCAACCTCTTGTATAGCATGCACGCGTGTCTCTTCGAGTATAGCCTGCTCGAAAAGAACCGCGACCTCGAGCTCCACACACATGGTGGACGCAACCGGGAAGTGATTGGCTACGCCGTGATGGATTGGGAACTTCCGTGGCCGTATTTTGGTAGTTGAGGTATTGGGAATGCAATCTAGGGAAATGAGAAGGGTTGTGAGGTGGTGTGTGTTGCATGAATTGGGAAGAAATGGTGAAGTAAGTAGACGATTTGCGACAGTTCCACAGTTCCTGATCGGTAAGGCAGCAAGCTAGCGAGGAGAATGTTATCCAAGACGTTAGAGGGAGGATAATGTAAGTTCAATCATATTTCGAAAGCGAATTGAGATGATAAGAAATCTAACCAGCGGCTTCGAACGCATGATATTATTTAAGGACGGGAACCGTATTGCTGCTAATTGGCTATGTCTCGAGATCAATAGTGGTCGTCTCATTATCTCATTGTGATGAGATTTAATATTAGTGTAGCTTGCGGAAAATAAGAAAGTCGGACAGAAGTGAGGTAATCCTTTTTGAGGGAGGGGATGACGATGATTTCAGGATCGTTCTTTAGGTTGGAACTGAGAAGAATACGTAAGAGAAAGTGGTGGAAAGATGCGGATCAGCTGTGGAAGAGAAAGTGGTGGAAAGATGCGGATCAGTTGTGGATGATCTTACAACTTGGGGTCAGTTGTCGTTAAGCGCAATTGGGAGCTCGTTTCATCGACACGATATCTGCTTTATTCATGCCGACGCGAGGATCACAGCAGGGTGTTTGTAGATGTGGTGCAACGGTCTTCGTCCATCGAAGACTCGTCAAGTGCAATGCGGTTGCGAAAAGGGGAACGGAACGCGGCCTGAGAGCATCAATCTAGCAGTCTCGCTTGAAGACCACTGTGCTGCGCTCGACGGTTTGGATTTGCGGAACGGGAGGTGAATGAGCGGTAGTTAATTTTCCGGAGGAAAATCGTGCTGTGGTTGTGGTTAGCGGAGGAGGGATCGGGGAGGGTGGGACTGATACTGCTGCATACCAGGGATGATGAAAGGATGATGTGTTCAAGAAATGGTAGGCAGAGTTCAGAACAAGTTTCCAGCAGAGTTCAGAACAAGTTTCCACTTTGAAGAGAACCTAGAACAACGTAACAGTGTTCTGAAAACCGAACTTTTACAGATATAACTCTATTAATAAATACAAACTCATATTAAATGGTGGGATTAGGATTGGTGTTACCAATGCTCAGCCTCAACTAATATTTCGTCAGCAATAGTACGATATCTCGTTCCAGTGGATTATAGTTGCGCAATACTAGATGTCTATATTTGTGGTCATACCAAGTGTTAAGCGATATCCCAAGAAAACCACCGAAGTGAATGTAATAGTTTCTCGTTCTATCTGGAAATCGGTGCTTTTCTTGACCCGCCTGGTACATTCGGACAATGAATGATCTTGATAAAAGACGGCTCACTCAAAAAGAGTGCAAAAATTGCTGGCATCAGAGTAATGTTATCAGTCAACATCAGCATGTTATCGCGCAGTTGTATTTATAATTAGAAAAACCAAATTCAGTGTGTTTCTACTGTACTATCTGAGCATTCCTACGCAGTACGTGTCAAGATTCCGTTTCGGATACAGTAATGTCACAAGAGCGCACCAAGTATCGCGAAAACAGCAATGGCTGTTTTTGATCTCACAATTACAACAGCATTCTTCAAAATAATATGATGTCAAAATGAGAGTTTTCACTTGCTACATCATTAATAATTGAACACTATACAGCGCAGTTTACATCATTAAATTAAACATAATTACTACGGAATGACTTTGCAGTGCATTCGAAACATCCTGAACCGTCGTCAAAAGGGAGACGTCACTGTCGAAGGTCGGTACTTCGTCGTCAATTTCGGGTTGGTTTCCCCTATTTGGGGCAACCAATCGTGAGAGTGCGTCCGGAACTTGGTGCACTCGTTCCGGGCGATATTCGATCGTAAAGTGGAATTCGGCTAGGCGAAGTCTCCATCTCGTTAATCTGCCAGAGGACTCCGTTAACGTCATGAGCCATCGTAGGGCATCGTGATCGGTTCGAACCGTGAAGTGCGTACCTTCTATATACGGTCGCAACGATGTGATTGCCCACACAACAACGTATCATTCGCGCTCGGTAGCGGAATAGTTTCGTTCGCTTTCGTTAAGCGCATAAGACCAGTAGCCGGCTGGATGCCAACTACCAGGATCGTCCTGTTGTTGTAGAAGCGTGCAGCCGAGCTGGTAAGCGGAGGCATCAGTATCGATGACGTATGGCTTACCCAACCGTGGCAAAGCCAACACGGGGGGCGAGACTATTCTATTTTTCAGCTCTTCGAATGCTTTCACTTAGGCATCTGTTTGGCTATCCCAATCCACGTCTGCGTTCTTATGCGTCATGTCCGTCAAAGGTTTCGCAACTTTCGAAAATCCTTGAACGAAACGTCGATACACCTTGCAGGCTCCCAAGAAGGAACGGCCTTGAGTGAGGGTGCGGGGGAACTCGGCAGACGCGAATGCGGACGCCGCATCCTCGGCGACTTGTAGCTTACCCGGAGTTATAACGTGTCCAAGGTATCATACCTTACGTTGGAAGAAGGTGCACTTCTTTAGCTTCAGCGAGATTCCCGCTGATTGTAGCAGCGAAAGGACAGTATCGAGGTGCTGCACGTGCTGTTCCATGGTACGATAGAACACGATTACATCGCCAAGGTAAACGAGGCAAATTTGCCAACGTACGCCAGACAGTATGATGTCTAGCGCTCTCTGAAACGTCGCTGAGGCGTTCCGTAGGCCGAAAGGCATCAGTAAATATCGGAACGAACCGAGATATCTCGTAAACGTAGTCTTGTCACGATCTTCTGGAGCAACCGGAATTTGCTAATATCCCGAGTTGCAGTCCAATGATGTGGACAAAATCTTAGCGTCTCCAATGGAATCGATACAATCGTCCATGCGCGGTAGGGGATCAGCGTCCCCTAACGTTTTCGTGTTCAGGCGGCTTTAGTCGACGCAGAAACGAAGTGACCCGTCCTTCTTCGGGACGAGCACTACGGGAGAAGCCCACTCAGAGGTCGCGGGATCGATAAATCCAGCATTGAGCATCTTCTCAATTTCTTCTGCGACCTTCGTACGCATAGCAGGTCCTTGGCGATACGTCATTGAACGTAGGGGTTTCGTACCCTTCTCAAGCTCAATGCGATGCTCTGTCGCCGAGATTGTACCAAGAGTTCCATCCCACATCGACGAGTGCTTCCGTTGCACAGGCATAATTTCGGCTTGTAAGGGTTCGTCCGTAATGTGGCTGAGACTACCTTGAGATTCCCAGTCTTCTGTAACCTTCTCCTTCGTAGAACAGCTATGTTCTGCGATAGGGTCCGATACCCTTTCGTAGTTCACCCCTCATTGGTTGAGGATGTCTCTGGTATTGCCGAGATATTGAGAACTCGGCCAATTTCCTCAGCGACTGGTCGCTCTGGCGTAAGGATAGGGACAGGGTTGCGATTCGCATACCCAATGATGGTATTCTTGGGAAGCCTCCGTGGCTTTCGGGAGAAGTTCGCAGCGATGACTTCAAACGGACGGTTGGGAAGTACATCCGTTACCCCGTTCGTTAGTCGTACACCATCATAGTGACCGTCATGATGAGGGTGTTGCAATGAAGGCTTAGGGTCAAGAAATACAAGTCCCAAACCCTTCGTAGTGACCCGCACTCTGAGTTGTGACATAGCCTGGATCGAAATCCATTTGGCCAGACGGATGGGTTGGGCGTCAGTTTCACGACCGTTGTCGTTCCGTGTACGTCGCGATGGCCTGGTACTCGTTTCGCCGTTAGTAGAAGCAACGCCTTTTGCGTCTATAATGGCGACGCCGCGTCCACGACGTAATTCAAGGCATTGATTGTTGATGTCAATTCGTTTGACGTGCGCGTCAATGAAAGACGTCCCTAGGAGGACTTCTACAGCGAGAGAATCGGCTACCACGAGGGGTAATCGATACGTAACGTTACCGAGTCGTACAGCGAGACTGACGACTGCGGTAAGCTTCAGCATGCTTGAATCCGCTCCTGCCAATCTTGGCAACGAGGCGTTCGGTATTTGATACGTTCGCCAGTTCGGAGGGGAGACAGTCCCTACGCACGAGATTGTATCCTGAAAAGGTATCAATCGCAATTCGATACGGCTTTAAGGCGTGGTTGGCGGTACCAATCGAACCGTAGACGGTATACAGCTTCGAGGAAAGCAAGCACACCATCCCGTCTACGACTCGGGGATCCCCCTTCTCGAGGTAATCACCTGGACGAGGACGTTTTCGACTCGTTTTTCTTTTCTCTCGGCGCCTTGCCGCTCTCGATCTCGGTCGAGATTGCTTGTCTATGACAGAATCCGTTTGCGCCCCGGCGCAATCTTTGGAAGGAACTGGTACGCCAGGTCGTGAAGTTCCATCGGTCACGAGGTACCCCTCGTCGGGTTGCACGGCGGCTAGCGGCGCAGAGTTATCAGGGTTGATATCGCGGGAACTCTGAACGGCTTTGCCCCCCTGCTCGCCGGGCTTTTCGCGCTGCCCGTCGTCTTGGGGCACGTTTAGAGATAAGGAAACAGGTGAATCTTGCAACGTTGCAAACGAGACCACCTTTACTCCTTTCCCGAAGAACTACTCTCATCGGAGGTATCTGGGCGACTTATGGTATTCCTATTCGGGGGATTCTCTTGTTCCGCTCGTGCTGTGTCGAGCAGCTCTCCGTCCAAACGCGCCACGTCGGCTGGCACGAGCATTACCGGTTCTTCATTCGCGCGTGCCGCAAAGTCAGAGGTGACGAGATCGCGCAAGTACATCATTGCTCCTTGTACGTCGTTCTGCGTAGGACGACGGACTTCAGAATGTGTTTGCCCACCACGAGGGGGGTAGTTCGTATCGGACGAACGATAGCCTTGATCGGGTCTTCGGAGGACTGTCTTGCTTGGTTCAGGGAAACCAACTTGTCGCTGACGGCCTCTGTTGCCCGCTTGACGGAAGCTGTTGTCTGGGAGCTTCCTGAGCAGGTTCCGCATATGGGGCCTCGTCTCCAGCTGATACTCGTAGTTACGGTATGCGGAGTAGAGTTGCTGCTCTTTCGTCGAAAGGGGCACGTGTAGAGGGTGTGCCCCACGACGCGGCAGAGCCAGCAACGATTGTACGGGGAATTGGGCAGCACGATCGACTGTGCCAGCCTCACCTGTTCCTCCGTTAGAGCAGGAACGTGAGAAGGAATAAACCGCTCGATGCGCTTCGTGATATCCACTTCCGTCGTGCTTGTCGGATCTTCCACCGACATGGCGGTGTTAAACGTATCGGAACTTGTAGCTTCGGCGACAGCTCGTCCCGGCATAATCAATACGGGATCAAACTGTGCGCCCGGTGGCGCATCGAGTAGGCCAGCATTCCCAGCCACGAGATTGCTTGGGGCTTCGTGTCCCGTGAGATACAACGTCGAGCCAGAAGATGAAGGTGTCCTCGGTGGGCGTACTCGAGGCGTCCTTTGCACGTTCGCTCCGATGTCGGGTAAATCTTTTCCCGAACGGGCTCGGTAGGTACTACCCTCCGCGAGCGCGATGCTACGAACAGCGGCAAGGTCGTTTCGTTCGCCAAACGGAAGGCGATAAACGGTCTAGGTTACTACATCCCTCGTCTCGACGGCCAATCCGCGGATGAAGTAGTTCACCAGCGCGGCGTCGGAGAACACGGCGGTACAGCAGTACGCGAGATCTTCGAGTCGATCTGCGTACACGTTTTCGTTTTCATGTGGAAGTTGACGAATCGTAGCGACCTTTTCGTAGGCATCGTTGAGAACGTCGTCCGTAAGATAGCGGCGGATCAGCAGGTTCACCAACCCGGGCCACGAAATTGACCAAGCGCTCCGTAGCGAACCGGATCGTAACGCCGTCATCATGTAAGAAGTGTACAGGCGCTCCGCGTCACGCTCCAAAAAATGAGCGATGACTCGTACAGCTACGCCCTCGTTGAGGCGCTGTGCGTTAAAGTTGATGCTGATGTCCTTGAGAAAGGACAGCAGCGTCATCGGGGAGGAGCCATCGAAGGTCTTCATCGTAGGCCGTATGCCTTGGCAGCGCTTCACGTATTTGCCTTTTCGTCCGGCATCGTTCTCCGAGACAAGAATGGAAGTATCGCCGAGACGATAGAGTCGATAGTCGACAACGTGGCTGAACTCTTGAAGTAAGGTCTTCGTGGGCTCGATCTAAGGCTCAAGAGGTCCTAAATGACCGAAGGGCGTCACAGCAAGTGGCGGTGAAGGCGTTTCCGGTCGGTATGGAATTTTGTGGGACACAAACGGAGGGGCCGTGGCCCGTAGCCCACGAGCGTGAGCTTCGCGATGAAGCTCACTCGATTCTAGACGATCGGAACCTGTACGAAGAGGATCAAAAGGGCGGAACAAAACCGGACTCGGTCGAGACACGTCGCGAGCGTTCGCGGACGTTGAGGATATATCTGATCCTCTCTCTCGCAGCCGATTCGCGCGGCTTCGTTGCTGATTCACTTGAGCGGCTAGGCGCGAAAACGCGCCCATCTGCTCGGCGGTCAGGTCAGTTGACCTATCGGGGATAAGGTTCTCGCAAAGGACCAGTCGAGATTCGATCGTATCGACGTGAGCTCGGAGGCTCTCAAGTCCTTGCGTGATAGATTGGTATCGACCCAACATTAGTTCACGGAGACTGTCTCTGCAATGCTCGTAGAAATCATCATAGACGTTGCTACGGAGCGCTCCACGTATATCCTCGAGGTTTCGAAGCATCCTCTCGTACGAATCCATGTCGGGAGCACCTTGAGTTGGGCGAAAGTCGGAGGCATGTTCAACGACTCCGCTTGGTTCAACCGGCAGTGGGATCGGAGCGGACGGTTCCGCGGCATAGGAACCAGCAAGAGAACGATGAAGCGAACTCATATCGACGAGGCGACGGTTGCCAACGATATTGGTTTGCGCAGCAAACGTAGCGTGCGCTTACACTTCTAGGTCTGGAGACCAGTGTAGTAGAACGTGCCGCGCTCGACCGGCTTCGGGTAGCGGGAGCTGCGACACGTCGTACTGTATTTCGAAGCGTGCGAGACGCGACAAGTGCCGTGCACACGTGTAGCAAGAACCACAAAACAAGAGAGAAGGGAGTTCGGTAGCTGGTTGGTAGAGGTTTTGGTAGAGCAGTGTGGGTTCGACACAACGATGCCACGAAAAGCAGATCGACGTCCTCGACGTGGTAACTCGACGCCGTGTGGAGGCGACGTCGTCACGGAGGACGAATCCGGGCGCTATGCGGAGCGCTCGTCGTGCGTTACCCCTGCGGTGGGTACTTTTCGTTGTACTCGATGTACTGAAGGAAAGACAAATCGTAGTCAGGCGAATGACTTAGGCACAAAACCAAGGGACAAAGCGGTAGGCCCTCGAGATGATGCCACTGTGTTGATCGATGATCCCCTGGAGTCCTTCCCCTTCCCTACTTTATTATATCTACTACAGTAGTCCCCGTTCTTACAGTGCCAGACTGTAACGGTACGACTACACGTCGGGCAATAACGGTCCTGCACTTGGGCGCCAGCGAGGTACGCCGGTATCATTCATTAGACGGTATGATTCGAGTACAGTACGTACACGGACGCGAATTGCGCTGCCCAACTTACCGGGCGATAAGGTAATTACCTTTCGAATTGGGAATTAACCAATGCGGTCCTTGTCATACACCATCGGGTGTTCGAGTACAGTATGTACACTAGTGGACACTTGGCGATATACCACACTTTCTCCTTTCAGAACTCTTTGTAACGAACGCCCAGACAGTACATCCAACCTTCTTCGACTTTTTCGTTGAAGAGCCATTGCCAATTATTCTTTCGTTACTCTTCCTATCGATTCGAACTCTCCAGGACGGAAGCGCGCACGAACAGTTGTTGAAGTGGCCACCTTTCTCCTTCCACAAACATCGAAGGCAATGAGAATACATGTGGGATGTTGCGAAAAGTTACGTTGATGAAGTCGAGCATAGTACCGGCAGCAATCTTCAAGCGAGACCGGGATATTCCTTTCAATGCCTGGGTCACCCAGCCACGGTGGCCGCGACCGTACGGAAACAGGTCTGGGAACGCAATGGCAAAGTACTCTTTGTCGTAATCAGAAACAAACTCTCCGTTGATGGGAACCAAAACGGTCTCTATTGCTGTATTCAATGCTTCAACGCTGGTCTGTGAAATACCATCAAACTGAAACGAAACAAATTCTTCGTAGGATGCTTCCAGGTCTTCTCCGTCTATTTCTTTCCTTGTGTTTGTCCTTTCACCTAGGTCTACACTTCGTTCAGGGTGTGTCTCATTCATTACTGTATTATCATTGGTGCTCTCTTCGTTTCTGTCTCTGGCACCAACGACGGTTAGTCCCAATCGTCCTCCTTTGATTCTAGAAAATCAATTAATTGTTCATCAATAACAACGCCCCTTGCCTTGTATATCTCATCGTATTCAAGGTTGAAAGTCAACAGAGCCCGTACGGTTTCAATTCGTGCATTGTATCGTTTCATGACAACTTCTTCCTGTAAGGCGGTCACCGAACGGGCAAAAACAACCAGGAATTGTTCGGCATCGCTCTCTAATAGTTTGGGGAGCCGCCTTGCAATGCTCACTGGATTCATGTGCATAACCGACACGTGCCCCTTTATTGCTCTGTGTTTACCACCTTGCAACACTGTCATTCGAACTGCTACGGCGGTTAAACTTGTTAATCGCCGTTCCATGCAGTTCGCGTGCTGCAAAAATCCTGGAAGCTTCGCAATGTCGAATCCATTCACTATCGCAAACTTCGGAGGTTTGTTTCCAATTTTCATGGCACGAAAGCACTCTGGACAAACAATCAAATACCCGGTGTGATGACCGCCTCTTTTCTCCAGCCCGCTTTGCGATAGCAGAGAACCTCGCAGTTCGTGTACCACACCCGAAACATCGTAATACTTCCGGAAAACATTTGGCACGTTATTGCTTCCTCGTAGTTTCGCTCTCCATCGCAAGGCGGCGTTTTCTCCTGGTTTGTACCGCTTCACACCTATCTTCGAGACCCATCGATCACAAACCACACAAACTAATCTCTCGATGTTGGCTAACCAATCCTTTTCCTGGCTCTGTTGTACACAGCTCTCTTTGTGTGTGCGGTTGCTGCTTCGAATGATCCGTTTTTGCATATGTCGTCAACCTCGGCTGCAGTTAAACAAGGCCTGTTTTCCACAGGGTTGTTGTTCTCCCCGACATAGTCGTCTATAATGCTGGCCGATTCGCGCCCATCTTCGTTTCGCCCGTTCTCCGCTCTTCGCCTCTGTCGAGATCCCCCGTATCTGGTCATTTCCAAACTACCGGCGGTCTGCTCGGGAGCACTTCTGCGTGTCATTACAACCGGGTAGTAAGGGGTCCGTGTTTATTTCACCACGCAATTTTCCCGTCTCACTTTATACCAGACTATGCTATATGCGAGCTTCCGTCGCAAGAGGTCAAAAGCTTTTCATTTTCTGATACTCATGCTGCAACACCAACGGGTATTGATACAGTAACAGTTCCCTTACGTAAGTACATATTCGTCTCCTGTTGTCGCTTCATAACTCTCCAGTTCTGAGAACCGCTTTCCCACATCGGGATCGAACCTGAGGGAGCCACGTTCGTGATTCGGAAAGTCCAAATGACGTAGTGACTGATTCAATCCCAATTTTTCCTTTACTGATTACTACATGGGAGATGTGCCTATGGGCATGTACGCATATCGGGGATATCACCCCTGTATATCACAGTTGTGAAAGTTTCTATCATAATGTCTCTCATATGGCGATATACCTCACCACGCGAATGGGTCACGCGGTGAGGAAAGAACTTGCCTTGTTTAGGGTTACAGTAAATTAGTATATAACGGACAGTCCCATGCGACTAGCGCGTGGGCCTGCTCGGAGGCAGATTTGAACAGACGTGTCTACGCAGAATCCTTCACGAACAGCGCTCCGACTGCCCGGAGGTTCCGTTGGGTTTGAAGAGCCGGTCGTAGGCTCTTCTAGACATCAATAAACTGTTTAAACTATTTCTTTTACTTTTTTCTGGCACAATTCCCACATTGATCAATCGCGTTTTTTGCCTTAGGTTTTTTTCTCGGCCATTCCATTGGCCAGACGGCGATCCGCCACCACTCCGTCGGAGCACCTCGCGTATCTCCCCCCCAGCTCGTGTGTTTCTCGCCGCTCGCTGTCTGCCCTTTCGCCGCTCGATCGCTACTGCTTTTGCTACCGCTCGCTCGCCACTGCCTTCGCCGCTCGCTCGCTACTGCTTTTGCTACAGCTTGCCCGCCGCTGCCCTCGCCGCCGCTCGCTCGCCACTGCGCTCGCCGCTGCTCGCTCTGTGCTGCCTTTGTCGCCACTCGCTCGGTACTGCCTTTGTCGCAGCTCGAGCCGCCGCTGCTACTGCCCGCCGCGCCGGCCGCTCTCGCTGCTGTTTGGTCTGCGCCTCCGCTGCCCCGCCGCCGCGCCGCGCCCGCCGCTCCGGCTGCTGCCTGGCCTACGCCGCCGCTGCCTCGTTGCCGCGCCGCCGCCTGCCGCTCCTGCTTCTGTCAGGTCTGCGCCGCAGCTGGCCCCACTGCCGCACCGTCGCCCGCCGCTCTTGCTGCTGTCTGGGCCACGTTGCCCACACTTCCCCCGCAGTCGCGCCGGTGCCTGCTGCCGCGCTGTCTCTCGTCAGCGCTTCGTTCTGCCTGCCGCCGCATTACCGACCTACAGCCGTTCCGGTCTGTACTACATGGCCGCCTACTTCTTCCACCGACAGCTCGTCACCACTCTGCACTGCGCCTGGTATCACATTGCAGCAGAGCAGCCGACGCCAAACTCACTGCAGCTAGCTGTCGCCCGCCGGCGCTCGCTGCCGACCGCCGCTGCCACTCGCTGTCGCCGGCCTCTACTGTCCTGAGGTCGGTGAGCCTGCACGCTCCGTTTTTTGTGCGCATCGCATCGTTGGTTTGGGAGTAACGGTAGGGTCTTGGTTATTGTTGGAAGGGACTGAAGGCCTGGTCGTTGAAGTGTGTGGAGGTTAGGGACGTGGTACTGCCCTTACTTTGCTCGAGAGCGGTTGACCCGGAATTAATACCCGGTGACGCGACGCAGGCAACTCGAACCGGCAGTGTGAACCTCTCCGGCAGGGAACCCCACCGGTCCTTTTTAGGGCGGATAACGGTGTCGACCCTCTGTGGTCTGGTGTTTCCGGGCGTGGGAATCCTCTGGGGTGTTGTGCACTGAGTAGGTTGGGGTGGTATCGCTGAACTGGCCGTCGCGCAAGCGTCCCGCAAGAAACTAGACACCCTTTGAGGCCTGTATACTGGCTGGTGTGGACGTTTCGTACGGATCATCGCGCCCACTCTGGTAACGCAAGAGGGGGTAGACTGCAGAAGTCGTTACCTGACCCGGACAGGCTTCGGGCGCCAAAGGTCGGACCTTTTCTACCTGTAAGAGCTGCAGGCGCCGAGGGTCGGACCCTGACAAGGTCAACCGATCATAGATCGACTCAGTGCTGATTTTTTGCCCTTGTTCTTAAAGGAACTATTAACTAAATCCCGATTAGTTACCCTGCGATCTGCAACATGCCCCCGCCCCCCTCCCACGAGGGAGCAGGGCCTTCTGAGAGCGGACAGCATTCCGACTCGTTACCACCGGAACCCCTGGTTACATTCATGAAAGGCATAACGAACGACGCGTTGGGTGCGCTTACGAGTGCCCAGAAAGGCTTCATCTCCTCAATTCGGTTCCTAGAAACAACCCCGGAGCTAACTGGGACCCAACTAAAGCGCACTATCGCTGACATGTTCCTGCCGGCTTCGCTTTTCCAACAAGAAATATGCGACCTCCCTGCAGTTCATATTGAGTTGCGAAACTTCTTGGATAGTAGAGGAGGGAATTTGGAGCAACACTCATCTCACCGTGTTGTAATGACCCTAGCTCATGGCATTTACGAAGAACCGGAAGACACTCAGGCGGCCATTGACATGGCACGAGAAATCGTTGCTGCCGGCCGTCGGTCCCGCTCGAACACTCCGGGTTCGAACAGAAGAGGCATGAGCCAGCCTACTTCACAGTCGACTCAAGTGACCCCTCCGAATCACACTTCCCCGGAAAGGGTTGCGCACAATGTAGCCATGAGACTAAAAGACAAAGATAAAAAGTTTTCTGGCGATCTAGGGGAGTCCTGGATGGAGTACGTCGACGATTACCTCCAGGTTTGTCGAGACTATTCCCTTTCTCCGCTGCAAAAGCTACAGTACCTTCACAATCTACTTCGAGGAGACGCGAAGAGGTATTACCTCGACAAGGAAGATGGTTACGCTACCAGTTTCCAGCAGGCCACACAAATGCTCGAGAATGAGTACAATTCTGCAGTACGTCAAACTCGAGTTAAGAACTACCTGAACACGCTGCGAGTTACTTCCTTTGTTGCTCAAGGAACAGAGATGTCTGCCGCGCTTGCAAGGGTCTACAAGTCTATCATCCAGCTATCGAGACAGGCTCCAAGATCCCACCAAGGAGACGCCCACAAAGTGGAATTCCTTCGAAACGCAGTAATAGGGACGCCATGGTCGAGCGACCCGCTAAGCAGAGTTGCGACTCATAATCTTACATTCCAACAGCTCTATGCCGAGCTCGAGGCTGCCCTGCAGCTAGAGAAGGAGTCCAAACTCGCGATCTTACGAGACCGCGCACAGTTAGGTGAAAGGACACCTTCTTCCGACGACAATGCCGGAATAATGTATACGGGGCAAGGAAGGTACTACAACAGCCCTTCTTCGTCCCGTTTCCAAAGAAGGAGTACGCCTTTACGAAGCTCTCTCACCGGCCAAAGCGCGAACAACCGAGTCGCAAAGACCGGAAGCTTTAACCCTCTATCAGTCTCCGGGTGTTTCAACTGCGGAGGTATGCATCTTTTGAAGGACTGCACGCTCCCGTTGAACAAGTCCAGGGCAGCTGCACGCAAAATGGAGTACTATGCGAAGAAGGCCGCCACAAAACCAATTGCGGTACACCACGTTCTCGCGGACCTATGTCAGCAACTTGATTGCGAAGCAAAGGAGGACTGCGAGGAAGAAGCAGAGGCCAGTGACCTGCGAATATTTGAAAGTATCCTAAAACTGGAACACCCAAGCTCAGAGGAAGACAATCCACATCGGGATCATGATGAATCTTCAGCCGCAAGTATAAACCACGTATACGTCACTGGAAAGTCATGCGACATACCTTCATCAGATACTTTCCAAGGGGTATGCATCGATTCCGCAGCCCAGAAATCGGTTATAGGAGCTTCCCAAGCACGCGCATACTGCAGCTTGTTTGATGTTCCCTTTCAGCCCTCCTCAACGAGGAGAAGAAATGTCTTCAGTTTCGGGACACACAAACACCTTGGACTAGGTCTTCTCAACATGCGAGTACCCATTACGTCGAGTCACTTCCTCCCTATCACGGTCGATGTCGTCGATGCGGACGTACCTTTCCTGTTAGGCTTAGACAACATGGAACTGTACAAGATGGTACTCGACACAGATAAGTGCGTACTGTCTTCAAGGTTACAAGGATGGGACGTGCCCCTTAAGAAAAAGCTAAGACACCTGTACTATGAATGGGGGCCCCAAATCCTCTTCACGGAAACCGAACTCATGAAAGTGCACAGGCATTTCCACCATCCGGATTCTGAAAGGCTCTACTCGGTCATGAAAAGGGCAGACCCCGAAAAAACCTCCCCTCAGGTCTTGACCGACTTAAAGCGCATCAGCGCGGAATGTGACCTCTGCCAAAGACTCTCACATGCACCGCACCGGTTCCGGGTGGCACTCCCAGGCGGAGAAGTCGTCTTCAATAAGACAGTCTGCCTGGACCTCATGTACCTTGACAATGCAGCTGTTCTACACGTGGTAGACAAAGACACCAAATTCTCCGCGGCTTCTTTCCTATCCAATGAGACGGCTAACGAAACTTGGAACACGTTCATGCGCATATGGGTCTGCACATATATTGGATTCCCAGACATTATGGCCACTGATCAAGGCCCTCAATTCAAGTCCAACAGGTGGAGCAACCTGCTCAACCTAGCAGGGATTAAGCACCACCCCTCTGGTGTTCAAAGTCACAACGCATTGGGTGTCGGCGAGCGGTACCATTCCTTTCTACGCGGAATATACCGCAAGGCTCGACAGCAACACCCTCAGCTGGAGAATGAACACATTCTCGCCCTTTCCGTCAAGGCTATGAACGATACCGCTGGGTACCACGGTCTTGTACCTACTCTACTCGTGTTTGGAGACATGCCACGGATTCCAGTGACCCCTATGGACCTCCCAGCGCAAGTAGATCGAATGAAAGCGATGGTTTTGGCTCGAAAGGAAATGACTCGGGTCATCGCAAAGGAGAGGGTCACAAAGGCTTTACCCGCGAATGTACCGTCAGCAGCTCAATCCGATATACTCATCGGCTCACGTGTCCTGATATATTCAGGGAGAAACCTGAGAATAGGTGGATTGGGCCGTACAGGGTTTTGGACGTAAAGGATAAGTGCCTTTTCATAGACTTGGATGGTACCGACTACCAAGTGTCCATAGACAAGGTGAAAGCTTACGAGTCCCCCCCGCCAATCAGTACAATTGACGCCACACTTGATCTCAAGAATACCTCAAATCCTGTTGCGGAGCCTCCGCCGCCAAGTGATGTCCTGGACGACTTGGAAACCATATTAACTAGGATCCGTGCGAATCCACAAAGCCCTCAGTTATTGTTGACACCTCTACAAAGTACGCCTCCTCCTTTGCAAACCGCAGTATCCATTGGGGCGACACCAGACCTCGACGTTTTCATGACTGAAGTCATCGAACAAACGGACGGAAGAGCAAAATCAGAGGAATTCGCCAAAGCCATGAGAAAGGAGGTTGTTGGACTTGAGAAAAGGAATACTTGGAAGGTAATCCTGAAAGGATCTCTACCCCCGAGCCCGAATATTTTAGGGGGGCGGTTTGTGCTTGCCCTCAAGAACGCAGGTACGGATGGTGAACTCGCAAAAGCCCGTTATGTGGCGCAAGGTCATCGTGATATGGATAAATCATACATGGTCCATAACATCACGAACTTACGCCAAAGTTCAACAAGAATAATAGTTTCGGTCGCCGCTATCAAAACCTTTCGTATCTTTTCACACGACGTCACCCAAGCTTACTTTCAAAGTGAGGAGAAGCTTACCCGCAAGGTGTTCCTGCTCCCCAAAAAGAAGGATATGGAGCATTTTGGGTTGGCTCAGAACGAGATTCTAGAATTTCTTAGGCCAATATACGGTATGACCGACGCAGGTGACTACTGGGGAGTCACCGTCGATCACCACGCCAAAGATGACCTTGGACTTGTGCCCTTACTGGGCGACCCGTCGCTATACATCAAACGCAACGATGAGGACATTGACGGACTTTTAGGAATGTGTGTGGACGACGGGTGCCTAGCAGGGAACAAAGTGATGCAGGAACTTACGGAGCTAACGCTTCAGAAGTTCGAATCAAGGCCCCGAGAATGGGACAACTTTGAGTTCTTTGGAACGACTATCTCCACAATGAACAACGGACATTTTGCGATATCCCAAAAAGCCTGTATAAAACGGCTAAAGCCGTTACCGCTTGACGCATCATTCGAACGATTCCGATCGTACAGAGCCACACTCGCTTGGGTGGGATACACAAGGCCCGACGCATTATGTGCCATCAACAAAGCAGCACAGGTGACTGAAGGTACATTTGGGGTGGAAAAGGTCAAGGCATTCAACACTACGATCACGTTCTTACAGAAAACCCCTGAAAGGTGCCTCCAATACCCCCCTTGGACAAGCAGACGCTTCATCTGAAGGTATATGCAGATGCTTCATTTGCTGGAAATGATGATTTGTCATCACAACTCGGGTTCATCATCCTTCTATGCGATGAGTCGAATCGCGCGCATGTTTTGGATTACTCCAGTAGAAAGTCCAAGCGTGTTGTAAGATCCATTCTTGGTGGAGAAGTGTACGCTTTCGCTGACGGTTTCGACAGAGCATATATTTTACGCCATGACCTCCAAATGATATTTAAGAAGAAGATTCCACTTCAGATGTTCACGGATTCTCTACAAATGTTTGACGTCATCACGAAAGGGTCATCAACGACAGAAAAACGGCTGATGATTGACATTGCATCTGCGCGTCAATGCTACAACCGAGAAGAAATATCTCACGTCGGTCTTGTCTCATCTGAAAACAACGTAGCCGATGGTTTGACAAAAGAACATCCCAACGAAGCCTTGGAAAAGCTCCTAGATACGGGTTACGACCTCAATACTGTCCGAAAATGGATTGTCAGGACTCCGGCAAGTTCTACTTCTGGAAAAATGGCAGTGTGAAAGTTTCTATCATAATGTCTCTCATATGGCGATATACCTCACCACGCGAATGGGTCACGCGGTGAGGAAAGAACTTGCCTTGTTTAGGGTTACAGTAAATTAGTATATAACGGACAGTCCCATGCGACTAGTGCGTGGGCCTGCTCGGAGGCAGATTTGAACAGACGTGTCTACGCAGAATCCTTCACGAACAGCGCTCCGACTGCCCGGAGGTTCCGTTGGGTTTGAAGAGCCGGTCGTAGGCTCTTCTAGACATCAATAAACTGTTTAAACTATTTCCTTTAATTTTTTCTGGGACAATTCCCACAACAGTGGCCTCTTTCTGGGATGGGACAAGCGGAGTGCGCTGATCCGCTGCTGGTGTAGTTTTGTCCGGTCCGGCATGGCATGCCATACTTGCCCTTACACTTAGGATTTTCAATGCGTCCTTGTTTGTTTTTGTGGAACACAACATAATTCCGACCCGAGATATCGGATTCCAAACACGTAGCTATTGGTATTTTGTGCCATGAAAAATTCACAGGCATATGGTATATACCATGAAACTGCAGTAGTCATGATCCTAGCACAACCAATCTTTTACATTCATGGTATGATGTCATCTTGCAGGATGCATGGATTTATTCCGACCCGCGTATACATATTCAAAATAGAAAGTGATCTGATGGTTCTTACACAGCAGTCGTTTCCCATAGGTGCATGTACTGGTACCTATAATTCAGACACGTCGGTGAAGGCTCCCGTGAGCCGCGACCGAGAGACCTTGAAAGTTCGGAGTACCTCCCGACCGAGGTTGGACGTGCACTCCACGTCCATGCCAAACATGACGATGCTTTGGCAGGAACTGCGTACCACCCCTTTCAGCAGATCGCCGTAGATTCTTGGGTCCCATGTCAGAGGTTTCATTATGTATTTATGCCGGTTGAGTAGTTTTCCTACAGCGGTTTTGTCTTCTCTCTCAGAAATGCCTCTCATTCAACAAAAGTTACTCATCTCGCCTCCAACGTTCAAGGTCCAAATCATGAAGGGAGCAAAGCCTACAATAAAGAAGCTACCTAGAACATATGATGAAGAGAGGGCCATATCCATACACCTTGGGGAGACATCGCCAGTTGGCGTGAAGCAACTTGGTTCAAACAAGCCGAAAAGAACTGATGTATCGAAACCGCGCCAAATCGACTTCTCTCAGATCAATCTGAGTGCGATTGTTGATTCTTGCCAGCCCACCATTAGCACAATTGGACAATTCATCAACTACGCCAAGGACGTTCTGTCTACTAAGCACAAAGGGGCTGTGGATCTTGCATTACAAGTCAGTCCCATTCGAATGCCTGAAGATTGGGATCATTTCAAGTTCTACAGCGTAGCAGACCACACAGGTTGTCTGTCTCTAGGAGCAAAAGTATCCACGTTTCAGGTACTCCAGCCATATGCTATCGGTGATGCTACACACGTTCCGTCGGTAAGTCCTGAAAGAAACACCATTTGAACCTGTGCTATTTCCGTTTATTCCATACAACTATTCATGACAATACTATTCCCTTCAGAACCTTAGGTAACATCAAACCTTTTGTGGGCATATGAGTTCCGCATTGCAAAGGTTAAAATCACAGGTTCGGTTAATTTCAGGTGGGCGACCTGGAATGAGGGTGAACTGTACCTCACATTGAAAAATAAGTCTGCCGTCACAGCCATGAAGACGGAGGACGCACTGCACGGAAGTTCTTGTGTTGCTGCCATCATCCATGTCCTCAGTGACAACCAATACTCGAGCAGCTCCATTTTCCCACGCATTGTAGGTGATTGTGTCCTTACTCAGTTGGAAGGCAATGGAAGCATGTCTCTAATGCCTCGTGATACGACGGGGCTCGCAGTAATTCAAATGCTCAACTACAAATCAGGAAAGTGCTCTGCAAAGGTGTTTACTGGACCATTGCTTCTTGAAGCCTCGTCAAAATTCAACGTGATTGAAATTGAGGGGGCACAAAGCATCGCGGCAACTGTTGATTTTTGTGATGTTAGCATTACGAAAGTGAGCATTGAGGGATTCAAGGGCTAGCAGGTTGCTATTTTGGCAACACCGATGAAAGACTTTCAGTTCGAGTTTCCCCGCGGTACCGAGATACACTTCGCATAACAAGAGTAGGCTCTGTTATCTTTGCATATGAATGTCTCTATGTAACACGTGTAATGAATTGCATAAAAAATTAAATGTTTTCCCACTTCGTTGTTTTGATAGACATTTTCTGTCGTACGTATATGTCCAGTACTACTTCGAGTATTCCTGTTTTTATTAAGTAATATTTTTGCTTAACATCTGGACACCGGTAGAATTTGCTTTCTGGGACACTCTCTAGCCGAAGCCAGAGAACACCTTAGATGTTTGGCCCAGGGCAGGGAAATGGATATCTGAAATCATCGTCTAGGTGTCCGCGATCTTCTGATCGCCTAGAATATATATAAATTGTACACAAAAATCTGTGATGGAGACATGAAAAATGTTGAATGGCAATCTAGAGTGAGTGAGACATGTAGGGGTTGTCTACTGGCTACGAGTGCAGACACGCTGTCTCGTGCTGCGATATGATGCCCTCGGCAAGCCTCGGTGCTCTTATCTGCACTCGGAGCGTGTCTGCACGATATAGCCAGGAGACAATATGCTTGTCTATCGGCTGCTACAGCGACTGTCAGCCATTGTAATTACAGTAAAATGGGGGGTGGATTATTGTCTGCACTATGGTGCAGACATTTTCGGCAGTAGTGCGGACATCTGCAATTTTAGCACTGCACTGAACCCCGCCAAGCCCTTTTGAGTAACATTACGGTTTTCCCCATATGTCCCGGCTGTCACGGTGCGTATGTCTCCTCAGCCGGTAGACAACACGCACTTTCGTGCAAGGCTAGCTAGTTCTTGAACCACTAATGACGAAAACCATGGAGTGGGTATTCATATGTTAAGGTGATGCAGCTTGCGAAGAAGTTCGTCCGCATGCACGGATGAGATGATCGTCATGTAGCTCCTACAAAAATTGAGTGCAAAGGGCGATGTGCAAACAAACTTTTGCTATGCAACTGCGGTGGGCAAAAAGAACTTTCGATGCTCGTCATATTGTAGGAAATAGAGGGCGCGCAGATGCGGGCAATCGAAGCGGAAGCGGACCGATAGCAGTGGGTGTGTAGTGGGTCCGCTGATGGGCCGAGGGAAGCGAAAGTAGTGACGACAGATGGTGCGTTATTTGGCGGGCTTCGGAGCGAAAGGAGGATGAAGAGAACAAGGGACACACACAAACACACACACAGAGGGAGCAAAGAATGCGGCAGAGGTACCAGAGGCAGGAGGATCAGACGGGCGTTGCACAAGGACATCAGGTGGATTCCTGAGGTGCTTGAGTGGACTCTTAGGCAACGTCGCCCAAAGTCGACGTTGCCCGAGATGTAATTTCCGTGCAGGGGGGAAACCATATTGGTGCCACTTTTGTTCCTCTGATTAGGGCACCCCTAAAGACCGGAACGCGAAAACACCACGTGTCATAGACTGTATGTCACCCTCCTTGTTATGTTCCTGTCCCTCTCGCTTCCAAGGTAACTTTTCCTGAAATTTCGACGCTCCTTTCACGCCCCTGAGCCCCTCACGCCCCTGATTCCAGATTTCCCCTACACGAAAACAGATTATTGAAAAATAGAAACACCCGTGGCAACGTAGCAGGCGCTTATTGGATATATGGCGTATGACAAGTTTCCAAATTCCAAATTTCCTACTTTCCAAAACACCAAGAACGCCCTGAGAGGGTCGTTCTGTGTGTGAAGGTGGAAGCTACCCTGTCTGTCATTTTCCCGACCGACGTCGGCGCTTTATTTACTCACAGGAGTTGACACTAAAAACTGCACAAATTACAGTTTCTCCCAATGACAGAAGTGAGTCAAGACCGGTCGGGCTTCGTCGCTGTAAGGGCCAAGAGAATCCCAATGGCACGCCTCCTGCAGGGACGAATGCCTCGACTGGGCGCATACGCTACCCAAGGTGGAGCCCGGTCTTCATATGGCTGAACTGCGTACGAAGTAGGGGCTTTGTAAACATGTCGGCCAGCATCCGATTGGATGGTACATGGTGGAGTTGTATATGGCCTAGACGGATGTGTTCGCGTAGGTAGTGCCGACGAAGGTCGATATCTCCCGCTAGGACGTACTGTCTGTCAAGTATGCCGGCGTCCTTTACCTCCAAGGGCCGTCCTCGGAGCGGCCGCCGGTTCGTCGGGTCCGAAACGCAGTACGCGTCTCAGCCATTGCGTCGTCTGGACTGCAGCAGTTGCGGATACATACTCCGCCTCACAGGTTGATAAAGCTTGTATCTCTTGCTTCGTTGATGTCCACGTGATGGGACTAGCGTTGAAAAGGTGCACCGCGCCCGAGATCGACTTTCGATCGAGCGTGTCTCCTGCAAAGTCTGCGTCAGCATACGAATGGAGCGGGTGGGCGGGGATGTTAGTGTCGCGTATAAATGCGGTTAGTGACGGCACAGCAGAGAAGGGATAAAACCGGATTCCTTCGTCGCGTGTGGCTTTGAGGTACTTTAGTAAGTTCTTCATGATGGCCCAGTGTCTTTTTGTGGGCTTATGAGCGGCACAGCTAAGTGTAGTGCAATACACACCTGAAAAGGGGGGTGAAAAGAAGTGAAAAAGGAAAAATTGGATACTGTAGTCCGGGTTTTGGGGGACACACGTGTGCGACGAGGCGCACGATTATTTTAATTATTTAAATTATTTACTAATTAGATCTAGAATCTAGAGCCGGGAGCTACTGTACTCGCCCCGGCGGGGCTTTATATAACTTAACCCTTTGACCGAGCAAGTCAATAAAGGAAACCCGAGTTGCCGGAGTTAGATCTCGCCTTCGTCGAAGACCGCTTCCGTTCACGCGATGCGCTTCCCTTCTACGCTGCTAACGACATCCTCTATTGATCGGGGTCCCATTCCTTTTCCTTATCCCTTTACTTTTTCTATCTCTACATCTATTTTTCCCCTAATCGTGTTGGTTCCATTGGAGTCGGTTGCGACCGATCCGGTGTAGGTGTTTTAGCCATCGGGCAACACGTTGTGTAGCGCTGCTACTGTTTCAAGTTCCGTCGGAAGGCTGTCGTAACGACGCCTCCGTCGAAGGTCTTACTGTATAAGACAGAGTTGGTACCACCTACCGCGATCGCGATCGCGCTGGTGAGGGTGTTTTTAGCCATCGGGCAACACGTCGGTAGTAGCGTTGCTACACGGTTACGATCCCGTCGGGTAGTGCTGAACAAGCCCCCGTCGAAGACCTTGAATTATACGCAAGGTGCTGAAGACGCTCGTCGAGCATTGGCCTTATATCCCAGCGAACCGCGGTTACATTCTCGTACACAAGCCCAACCCGCACTCGCCGAGCACTCAAGTCTTCACAAGTCTCTACCACCATTATCCTCCCCGGCCGGGTATCTATCCTTAACCCCACCGTCGGAGTCGAGCTACCGTGGGCCGCAGGCCCACACAAGGGGAAAGAGAGTCTCGAACGCTCCGTAGCGCGTGCCATCGGCAGTGGTTGTTGCTGTTGCTATTTTTCTTCTTTTTGTTTGACCGTCGGACTGTGTTCGCGGCCTGCCAGGCACATTGCACTACACTAAGACGGTTGACATAAAACGTTATATCCGGGCGAGTGCAGTTCGCAATATACCGCAACTCGCCGAGAGTCTCCTGGTACTTTGCTTTCTGCTGCGGAATTTCGACGTCGTCAGTATCCGGTCCATGGTAGCGATACCCTTCCACATGGGGTGTATCTCTTCCGTTGGCATCTTCAAGTCGCATCATGCGGAGGGCCTTGTCAATATAGTGTGGTTGACTCAGGTGAATAGATCCAGGGGCTTCGAACGTGATTTTCCAGCTGAGGTAATGCGTTGGCCGTCCAAGGCGCTTCACTTTCTTGTGGTACTTGACGTTTAAGGCCTTATAAAGCCAGTCAATGAGCGCAGTGTTGGTTGCCACAATAAGGAAGTCGTCGATAGTTAGAGCAATGATGATAAACGAGGAAGGGCTAGTAGTTCGCATAAAGAGGAATGGGTCGTCGAAGCTTTGGCGAAAGCCAATGGACGCAAGCCATTCTTCCGCTCCAGTAAGGTAGTAGTAGCCACCTGATGGGCCGCCATAAAGGTTCTTAATCAACAAACCGCCCTTGCCATTGTGCTTGAATGAACCATCAAAGCGAGGGTGCTGGCGAATGTAGACCGGGTTTTCGAACTTGTACGGCTCCTGGACGAAGGCCGATTTGATGTCAAAGTGTTCGATTTTCAGGTGGAGAGACGCGGTGAGGGCTAGCAGAAGGCGAACGACAGATTTGTTCGCAGTGTGCGCCGCTGTGTGCTGAGGGTTGAAGTGAACATTGGCGACCATAAGGTCCCCTCTCATTGCACAACGCGCCTTTCTCTCGAGAAGCACCCCGGTAGGGGAACGTTTGTAGCGGTACGTCATTAGCAGAGGAACAAACTTAACGCGGGCTGGGAGGTCGGAGTTTTTAAGCCATTTGATGGTCTTTCCTTCATCCAGCTTGTCCAGTTCAGCATTGTGAGCACCTGCCCAGTCATTCGCGTCAGGATATCGTCGGGCTTGTTTGGTCGATTTGGGAGCAAGAGTGGCAGCGTCGATGGCTTCTGGGTTCGGGTGAGGTAGGTGGCACTTGAAGGCGGTACGCGTGGTGTGTACAGGGTCGTGCCGGGGAGTGTAGGGTTGGAAGTCTGTGGCTCGCACACGTTGATACTGCTGCGTTCGCATGTTCCTGACGACGATGTCATGTAGGTCCACTGCGTACATATACCTTGCTGGGTAGGAGCGAGGGTCTAACTTGGGCACTTTCGCTGGGTCTGTCTTGACAGTCGCTGTACCGAGTTGACCAAACGCAAACAGGCGGGTGATCGAGGGGGCGGAGCCAAACCAATCCGTAAACGGGAGTTGCTGCGTCGTGGAGTGCCGTGTGATGTTGTACTTAAACACGGCATCGCGGACAGCATCTTCCCAGAAGACCGGCGGGAGGTTAGCATGGAATAGGGTAGCCCGTGCAGCGCTGAGGAGCGTGGCATTCAGTCGATCCACGATACTGTTTCGCTGCGGGGTGTAAGGGATAGTCGGCCGGAGCTGAATTCCGTGGCTGTCATACACTTTTTGGGCAGCCTTGGAGAGGTATTCTCTAGCGTTGTCGGTTGTGAAGATTCGGGATGTTACTCCCTGCAGGTTGCGAATATAAGCGATGGTGGCCTCAGTAAACTTGGGTATGTCGCGCCGTGTGGCTGTGAAGTACGCTAGAATATACCGAGACTTAGTATCCACAAAATGCACAAGATGTTTGTTTCCGTGTATAGACGTAGGCGTAATGGGTCCGCAAGAGTCGGAAGAGATCGATAGGGAAACGTCGTATCAGTGGGTTGTTGAGTGGTACGGCTTGGGGCGGCGCTTACCATCCGCGCATCCGGAACAGAAAAGGCGCGGTGGAGGTTCCTTGAGGATGTCGGGGAGGGGCAGGAGGTTTTTTCGAGCCATATGTGGCAGAGTAGTTAGATGAACATGGTCGAATATGAGATGCCACTTGTTAAATGCGGCATTTTTGGGCGACGGGGTAGGCAGTGCACCTGGTGGTGGCGGTTGGTCAGGAAGTCGAAACGTGGGGGCAGGATCGCGCCGTTTACCATTGGACAGGGCTAACTGGTGTAGAGGACTAGCAATCGGGCGGCTTTCTGTCTTACTAGTTGGTGCAGGGCCTGACCGAACGGAGGTCGGCGAACGGGAGGGCGGGAGGTCTGGAGTGGGCTTTGTAGGGGCAGGGGCGGTTCGGCTCGCTAACCGTGGCAGGGTGCGTGCGGTAGTAGCCCGGGAGGAGGCGAGGTTGAGTACGTACGAACCATGGCGCCAACCGGCAGTGGCTACAGTGCGCGGGGGCTGGCCGTGTGTATCAGGCACATAGCCGGTGGAGGGGGTGAAGAGCACTGCGCCATATTGCTTGGCTAGGTCATGTGCGGAATGGAGATTGTGGCGAAGTTGAGGGTTGTAGATGGCCGGTAGCTTAATGGTGTTCCCCTTCGCCGTTCGAATCCTCAGGGTGGCCTGGTGGGTGGCAGAGCGCGAGGTGGAGGTGGCAGTGTGCATGGTTAGAGGTGCTGACAGACGCTGCATATGGGCCGTCGGGTGGTTAATGTGGGTAGGATGTGCGGCAGAGTCAAGCAAGTACTTACGGTCATGGGACCCGGGATCACTTGGCTGTTTCATTTGACGGGCAAATGCTTGGAGCGCGTCCATGTCCAGAGCAGGGGCTTCATCATGCTCACCAGCATTCTTATGCGCGTTTGCCTCGTTTGCTTGTGGCGGAGCAGCGCGACGGCCAAACTGGCGCTGACGGGGCCTGTAAGCGGGAGCTCCGCCTCCATCTCGATTGGGGGGTCTGTAAGCAGGCGCTGTGCCTCCGTCGCGGTTGCGGGGAGCAACCCTAGGGTTGATCTGGTTTAAGGCTTGACCGAGTTGGGCGAATTGGTTGACTGTGAGCCTTGGCATTCCATACTGATCGTTTGGGTTGCCGTGCTGCTGGCCGTAGCGTCCACGTCTGCCTGCATTGTCCGGCCGCGGGAACCTGCGGCTCCAGTTATCGCCATCGCGAGAACCGCGGGGCGTGGGAAAGTCCATGGCTCCTTGGGCGTGGGGACGGCGGGTGATGTCGTGGTCCTTGTCAAAGTCTTTGACTTCTTGTAGACAGGAGTGAAAATCGTCGATCGTAGCATGCACGCCAGTAAACTTGAGCGTGCGAATAAGATCTCTGTAATGGGGATGATCGCTGAGGGCCTCAACCATGAGCTTGACTGTAGTACGTTCATCGCTAATGCTGGGGTAGTCTGCAGCAACCATACGAGCCCGAAGGACGCGGTGAGCGTCGAGGAAGTCCTGAACTGAAAGCTTACGGGTAAGCCAGAGCGCTTTCGCTTCGGATTCGAGGATTTTGTGCACAAGGTGCGAGGACTGTTTCAGTGTTGCTTCAAGGGCTCGGATAATTTCTGCCGGAAGCTTTTAGAAGTCGGTGCCGGGGATCAGATGCTGCACGGGGTCATCCAGACTCGCAAGGATGAGTGCGGCGCAACTGGAACAGGCTTATCGAAGAAGGGGCGTTCCGAAGCAGGGACCTGCCCAAGACTAAACTCTGCGTCGATAAGTTCGACAAGGTCGTGCTGCTTCAAGATCAGGCGCAGAGCGCACTTCCAGGAAGAAAAGTTGGTGCGTGTGAGCTTGGGGAGAGTCTCGGTGAATCTCCAGCGAGGGTTAATGAGGTCAGCGAGCGCTTGGTGCAGTGCCTGGTTCGGCGGGGCAGGATCGGCCGGGTTGCCGTTGGACATGTTGAGAGCGTGTGTTGCTTCGGCTGCGGCGAGTTGAGCCCAGGTCCAGAGTTCAGTCCAGATCGGTGCGGTGTCCCGAATCTGGCGGCGGCGGTTGCGATCGGGGTGGGCTGGGGACGGAATGGTGGCTGAGGCGGAGCGATGCTCAACGCGATGTGTGGAGGCGGAGCAAGGCTCTACGTTGGTAGTGAGACTGGGTTGATCGTGCAGTGGTGCAAGGTGGGCCCATAACCTGTGAAGGTGGAAGCTACCCTGTCGGTCGTTTTCCCGACCGACGTCGGCGCTTTATTTACTCACAGGAGTTGACACTAAAAACTGCACAAATTACAGTGTCTCCCAATGACACTGTGTATCTGGAAATACAGTACCGAACGGCTTTGGCAGTCAATAATCGTTATGACTCCGCTCCCTGGAAAGACAAAAACGACGCGTAGGCGCCGGACCACAGCGCAAAAGCTCGAAATTATTGAGGGCCATTCCATTCATCGTGATCGGCAATCACGCAATCACGTCAATAAGTGGTGCCTGCTCCCTTGTGGTTGGTTGTTTATAATTCTAAAAGATTTAAGGGAAATTCTGTGATTGGGGGGGGGGGGGGGGTGACAGCTTGCAGAATTAGCCCTGGATCTACAGCTTTTAGCCAAGATTTAAACCCCATTCAAATGCCAAACGTGAAATGGAATGAAGCAAGAAGTGCGTTAACTCTTTAGGGTTTACGCAAAAGGATTTCTGTAACGGATATGACTAAAATTTCACAAACCAAAATTACAGCTAGGGGGGTTGGTCATGAGTACAATGGAGCATATACGCAAAGTAGAACGTGAGAAACTGCATAGGAGTACTAGCATCGATAGCATTCACCCGCCAAGTGATGGCAAGAGGACGTCAGAGCGACCATTCCGTGACCCTTGCCACAGCAAGGGCAATGAAATGGAGGGCAGCCTTGCGTGTATTGATGGCACGACGTCATCTACCTTCACCTTCTTCAACAAGTGTTGTTTTGATGCACTGTATCAAACGCTGTATGTCCGAGCAAAGTGAGCTCTTCCGCTTCTCTGAACGTTCTAACCGCATCTCTCTTTCTTCCTTTTCGTTTAACTTCAATGCTTTAACAGATGCATGTTGCCTCTCTCTTTTTAGATTCCGCAAGCAAGATGTAATCCGAATGGTGACGGCAATTGCATGGGAAAGGGACATTACTACCAGGAATCGCTACGTATGCTCCCCGATTCTCGTAACATGTGTCTTACTTCGACGTCTGACCACACCTGCACGCTGGCGCGACATGGAGATGCTGTTCGGGAAGCATGGAGGGCAACTGTCAGAGATATTTTGGGAGGGAATGGAAAGTTTCTTGGAAGCTCGTCAACATTTAATACTCTCAGACATAGATTCTAACTTCTTTAGTGAAAGGGCCGAGCTATACGCATGTGCCATCAAAAATAAATGTGAAGCATTGGACAACTGCACAGGCTTCATTGATGGTACAGTTATTGCGATTGCTCGGCCGAGTAGAGGGGAGGTGCAGAACGTAGCGTACAATGGTCACAAGCGCAAGCATGCATTAAAATACCAAGCCATCACATCACCGGATGGCTTGGTTCTACATGCTGCTGGACCAATTGAGGGAAGGAGGCATGACTGGACGCTCTACTGCCGGAGTGGAGTGAATGAGTCCTTACCGCAAGTTATGTTCGTAGGAGGGAAGCAGTACTGCATGTATGGGGACTCCGGATACAACCCGCGCCCATTTCTAGAAGTACCGTATCAAGGCTCCAACCTAAGCGCGCACCAACGCGCATTCAACAGTGCTATGTCTAAGGGAAGAGTGACGGTGGAGTGGTATTTCAAGGAAGTGAAGCTGTACTGGTCGACTATGGACTACAAGAGAAAGATGAAGACGGGAGAGTCGCCTGTTGGAGCTCTATATATCGCCGCTATGCTGCTTACAAACCTCAGAAATTGCGTGTATCCGAACTCCATCTCCCAATACTTCCTCTGCGCACCTCCCACGCTGAAAGACTACCTTGACCACAAACAACAATAAAGTGTCTACTCTTCCAAGTCCTCAACATGTCCTCACTCCCCGTTCGCCTGCGTGAAGCGGAGTGAGGACAAAGTCCGCGTGCCGCAGGCCGCGAAGCGAGCGGACTTTGTCCGCAGCCCCGCAGGGAGCCCTGCGCGAGCAGCGCCAGCGCGTTTGGAGGCTCAAAAACGGCACTTTTACTAGTAAAGGAGGCGCAACAGGGCTGAATTTATTGTTTTTGTGACAAGTACTGTAGAGCTACTTATTAGTCTGAATGAAGGCACTCATCATCATCTTGAACTTTTCAAGTTCGAGTTCGTGTTGCGCGATGCGTTCTTCTCTTCTTAGCTCGCGCTCCTTCTCGCGGTCCATTCGTTCCATCTCAACGCGCTCGCGTTCCAGCACTAGACGCTCTTATCTATTGCAAGACGAGCCATGTCGGCATCGCGCAATGCCATGCCAATGTTTTCGAGATCCGCCTGGAACGCGCCTCCGGCGCGTTCTATTGGCTGTCGGCGCTTCTTTCGAGAGCTCAGTTGGCCTTCTTCTTCTCCGTTAGCCTCTCGGTCTTCTTTTTCGGTTCCTTCCTCGCTGTCGGAGCGCTTACGCGTCAGCGAACGAGCCACGAGGTCCTTTCCAATTCTTACTTTCCTGGCCTCTCTCTCTTCTTGAGCAGCCGCCACCGCCTTCTTCTCCTTTTCCATGTCGTTTCGCGCTTCTGCCATCATCCCCAGCAGCTCGTCGAGCTCGGAGCTCGACGAGCTGCTGGGGATGATGCGGAGAGTCTCCGATTTCCCCGCCAACCCCCGACAGTCTTCTATCCGCAGCGTCCCGTCGCTCAAAGGCGTCTTGGATTTTCTTGTAGCGGTCCTGGACCCTCTTGGCAGTGACCGTCTGGGACAGTTTCCTGTTCATGTTTGCCCGCGTCGCCGCCTCGCCGAATCTCTTCTGGATTTCCCCATACCCGGCAACGTGTGCCTTAGCGGCACTTACTTCACGTGCGAGTATGAGGTCATCCTCCGGCGTAAACGTTGGTCGCCGGCCTCCTTTTTGTTGTGGGGGGAGGGATCAAGCGCGCAATTGACATCGCTGCGCTCCGGGGTGGGGGTGTTGGGGATGGTGAGGTCGAGGGTAGGGGAGAGAGGTGGTGAAGAGGGGATAACGTTCGCCATGATGTGAGTAAAGGTGGTTACAACGTCACTCTAGAACTCAGGTCTACATAAAAGGTGATGAAGGTACCCGCCAAATTTATACCACGTCTCACACGTGTGTTCGAAACGGTTACAGAAACGATTTCACTATGCACTCACATTTCACGAATTTTTGTCACATCCGTTTGTGAAATCTGACTAACTGTAATGTTTTTTAGTCATATGTTAGTCATATGTTGCAGAAATGCGCTTGCGTAAACCCTCTACTGTTAACGCACTTCTTGCTTCATTCCATGGCTTTGCATGTGCATGTGTTAAGTTAACACATGCACATGCAAAGCCGTGAAAATGTGCTTACAGCTACAAGTAGCACACGTTGGAGAAAGGAACGATGCAGAACGACGTTAAATTAATGTCGTGATCGCGTGATTGCATGATTGCCAATCACGATGAATGGAATGGCCCTGAGGGCCAGTCCTAACAGGCGCTTTTCTTTTCTTTTTGTTTTCCTTCAACCAGTTGCGGTCACGCTATTGGCCGGATCATTTCATTAAATTAATCGCACGCCACAACGAATGCTACACAGAACCACTGTAATGCTTGGTAATTCTGCGAACTGGTCGAAATCCATTGGCTAAAGGAAGTACCAATCCACACCTAGTCCATATGCACACTACTAAAATTCCATGGACTCGATGCGGTGCAGTGGCACTTGCAGTACAATGAAAGTGGAATTAAATCCAAATACGAGCACATGCAGATCAAAACATTAGTTCTCTCAACATTACAAACCAGACACAGTACCTTCTCCCGCCATTTTATGTGCACAACTCGGCCCTCCCCCGCCTCGACGCCCACGTGAAATTTGCGACAGTCGTTTGCTAGCATTTTACACTCTGTTTAGGAAACGGAGCACCACCGGACGGCAGAAGGGTACCCAGAGTTCAGCACCCAGAGTTCAGCTTTTTGAAATCAAATGCCTCCTTGGCATCGATCATGAAATGGAGAGAAGCCGGGGAGGCTGCTCTCTAGTTCATGATCGATGATGAAGTGGCTTCGCCGAAATCCCTTTCCTGTGAACCACCCCGCCCTCGCTCCCTCCCCCCCGCCACCAACCCCCCTTCTCCCCCAAATATGACCACGTCCCCTCCTCCCCGCCACCCCCCTTCCCCTCAATATCCCCACGTCCCCTCCCCGCCACCCCCCTTCCCCCCCAAAATCCCCACGTCCCCTCCTCCCCGCCACCCCTACCTCGCGCCCCACCACCACGTCCCATCACCATCTTCCTCACCTCCTCAGTACCGTGACCAAGACACATCCTCCGACATGCTATTGTCCCCGCCACCGCGTCATCCTCCTAACATCGACACCGACACAGTCTCTCCCCGCACCCTCCATCCCTTCCATATCTTTCGTTTCATATCTCAATCCAGCCCAGTTTTGGTCATGCACATCGAGGGACCTCATTATAGCAACACGTCGTCCAGCTTTGCTTTTGTCGAGCTACAGGGAGTCAGACTGGGCCATGTGCATGCGCGAGGAGGCGTTGCTGTACCTTCCATGCTGCATGGATCTGCAGACCGTCCAGACTCTGTTCCATTTCCGAGGAGTGGAACTATGGGATGGCATTACAGTAAAAACTACAGCAATGTGCTTCCGATTTTAGTGAAGAACTCAATAAAAACGGGGCGAGGGAAAGGAAAAACGAGAGGAAAGTCCTTTGTTAGGACTGGCCCTGAGTGTCGCTGAGTTCGGAGAAATGTTTGGAGGACTGCTAATTTCGGTTGCGGACCGTCAGGGGCTTGACGCTTTGTCACATCTTTGGTCGGCAAAGCAGGCGTTTCTCACTGCCAACCATCACAGAGAACCGACGCGGAGCAGGCAGTCGTTAATTTGCCGGACACTCGAGTGTATGGAAATCGATATGAGGCAATCATAGATTAATGCTTTCTCCGAATAGTGCCGGTTCTGTGGCTCCCGCACGGGGCGGCCTTAATGGACAGGTGCCCCTGCACTGTACTTCGGAGGCAGTCCCCAGTGACCAAGGAGGAGAAGCTTCTCAACAGATCTGCTGCTGCACAGTACCCTGTACTGTAATGATACTGTAATTTGTTGCAGATGCACGCCTGAAGACCAATCACATGTTTCGTACAAGCTGTACGCGTGTATGAAAAATTTCCAGATTGCAAAATTCGCTCCTTGACTGCAGTGCGCGAAGTGCAAATATTATACAGTACACCCCCCGTCGCCCTCATTTTTGCTCGATGCAGGGCTATACAGTACACCCCCCGTCGCCCTCATTTTTGCTCGATGCAGGGCTGTTCTATTGTCTAGACGACAAGCAATTTGACCTCATATGAGGTCAGTCATGGCCTCATATGAGGCCAGCTTTTTTTTTGCAAAAATATATAAATTAAATCGAAACTTTAAAACACTCAGTTTGGACACCATTTCTTTAACGTATACGCGCTCGGCAATAACATCTTGCAAAACATTGGGATGGCGGTTGTCAATGCACAGAGAGAGTAAGAATCTAATGAACTATCAATGATGAGTTGACTTTTTAAACAGGCGTTTTGGTTTCGAAGATATCAACATAAAACGTTTTGAGGTTGGTCAAAAAAGGCTCCTTTTTGGGCATTTTAAAAATGGCTGGAGAAGACGTGCAGATCTCACCAAACTCCACCCTTCCACAACGCAGAAGTCAACTGCCGTGTCGAGAGTATCTTTTTTCCATCTTGTTGAGCTAGCACAAGTCGAGAAAAATAAGTTGAAAAGTGACCTCATATGAGGTCAAATGGCCTCATATGAGGTCATTTGTCACCTAGACACTATAAAAGCGCGCACGTCACCTGCACAATATTACTGAGGTGCAGTAAGGCAGTTCATGGATCGACCCCTGCTTGTGTTGTTCAGTGCGCACTTGCTCTCCACCTGTTCTCTGTCACTCGCAGTTGTCCCAGTGTAGCCCCATGCGCAAAGAATCCATTCCAGCCTGCGAGGAGTCACTTCTTAGGGGCAGCAGCCATTCTCCCCAGGGTTGGTTAAAGAGGCGTTCATTCTGAAACGCTTAGCTTGCTATCATGGCGTTCGTACCACTAGCCCCAGTCTCAGTTGCTCATCGGCAACCTGGAAAACTTACTACAACACTTTATGGGCGGCCTTGTCGGGCATCTAAAATCGTCCGCAGGCTTGACAGTTATTCTTCTGGCAGACTTACATGTGACCTGCGTGGCAGTCGCTCTTCTCAAAAAGTCGGTTCGTCTCTTACTCCCGAAGATGATGCCTCCACTCCAAATGTCTCTGAATTGCGCTCCGAGCATCTTGTTGCGTACTTTGACGCCGATGAGAGCATGTACCAAGTCCGTCTGGGGAATGTCCTTCGTCTTTCCATACAAAACTTCACTGTAGAAGTGCGGGAGTTGCAACTTGCAATCCGTCGGCTCATGGGAATCAACTCACCACTCCGATACACGCCACCAGAGTGTCTCGGCTTCAAGCTTGAAAACGAAGCGGTGAACCGCCGCGAGGCGAATCGAGAGTCCAGTGGCGGTATGGTAAAAACAAGTTGGCTTGTTCGAAAAGTTTATGATGTCACGTGCACGGCGCTAGATGTATTCTTCGATGGCCGACCTATTCCCCGGTTCTGGTTTCTAGAAACAATTGCACGGATGCCATACTTCTCGTACTCAAGCTGCCTACATTTACTGAGCACACTCGGATGGTACAGGTCACCAACGCTCATGAACATGCATCATGCTGAAGAGCTGAATGAAGCGTATCACTTAGCTGTGATGGAAAGCCTTGGAGGTGACAAGCGATGGCAAGTACGTTTTGGTCCAGATGTGATCGCTGCACAAAAAGATGTCAAAGCATCCCCGTCGTTGAGCTGACATAGCGACTTTTGCGCATCTGCTTTTTATTTTGTGCATACGTGCGTATACGAAGGATCGCTTTCTTGCATTTCACGCAAGCTTGGCGTACTACTGGTACGTGTTGTACAAAGCTATATTCGCAGTGCCGGCATGCAGTTTCAGACCTCTTTCCCGTTAGACAACAATACTGACGTTTCTTGAACTTGCACAACTTACTCCGAAAAGGTTTCTGGTGTTCTTGTTTTTCGTTTCACCGGCTGAGTCCTATCGCTTTTCTCAGATCCTTGAGGCCCACGCCGTTGATACATACACCGAGTTCATTGATGCCAACAAGGACGTGCTTGATTCACTGGCGGTGCCCGACGTTGCCTACGAATATTTCCGGGAATTTCGATACTACTTTGACGAATTCCAGCTATCCGAGGACAGTTTAAGCAGTTCGAAACGTCAACCAGAGATATCTTCGCTACTAAGTGTCTTTGAAAACATATTGATGGACGAGGTATGTAGTGCAGCGTTCGTCACGGTTTGGAACTTGAAAGCAGTCTACTGACTTGCCCGCGTTTTCTATATTCTCGTAGAGAGAACACACACGGACAATGAGCGCATGTATCGACTTCGTCGAAAAGGGGGAGCAGTTTAGTTACAACGGCAAAGTGGTATCAGCAAGCTCGCGACGCCCTAACGTCATTCCTTCTGAAAAGCGAGAAAATTTTTGGCGCCAGTGGTCAAACGTGGATGAAACTGACGTGGATGTGTGATTGTCATTGATGGGCAACGACGGGGTTTGTCTACTAAGAGAAGGAGAGAACCATGAGGATTGAGCACTTCGAACGTGGGGTTGTGGCCATATCTCTTGAATTGTGCTTTCCATAACTTTGACTGCCGGTGATAACAACTGCCGTGATGCTTGCGGAAGAATGTAATTGAAGGTGCGGGTGCGCCCAAATAGGGGACGGGGCGGACGAGGGTGAAGAGTCTCGGTGAGATTGAGATTGTTTAAAGTTTCATCAGCAGCTATCCTGTTGAGGGAACTATATGTTGTACAGCAGATAGTGGACAGTGTGTACGTTATGAGTGTATCTCTCACGTGGCATTTGGAAATAAGACCCATGGATTACGAAGGGTAGGATAAATTTGTTGTGAATTAGATTTCCGTACGGGGCCGCCACACATATATGAAACATTGGTGCAATACTCTACATCTACACTGTCTGGACAGCAGTGAAGCAGACAAAACCTTCAGTTCGTCGATCTCCCCCAAGTTCCTCCGGAGCACTCTGCGGTACTTCCTTCAAGCCTCATTCTCACCGGGATCTGTCAACATGGCCTTCATCTTTGCAGCACCGGCAACGTTGAGCAGCAAGCATTCTGCTGTATTTCCTCATCACTTTCGCTCATCCCTTTTTGCTCCAGCCAGCCCTCGTACCGCACCCTCATTCACATGCACCCTCCTTGACGACACCACATCCCGCGACACTAACGCCCCGGAAATCACCGATGAAACCCCATCCGACCCTGAACACTCTGTCCAACAGGTCTCCAGACTCCGCTCAGAGCATCTCAATGCCTTTTTCGACGCTGACGAGAGCATGTATCAAGTCCGTCTTGCAAACGTCTTCAGTCTGGCCCTACAAAACTTTGTAGTCGAGCTCAGTGAACTGCAAACGGGCTTCAGACGTCTCGTCGGTCTCGATTCTCCACTGCGATACACTCCGCCAGATTGTCTCAACTTCATCCTCGACGATGCGACGGTCGCCAACCGCGAGAGGGAAAGGGAGAATCGGGATGGCAAAGTTGAAACAGGCTGGTTTGTGCGCAAAGTCTACGATGTCACATGCGCGGGCCTTGACTTACTTTTTGATGGGCGTCCAATTCCCAGGTTCTGGATGTTGGAGACTGTTGCACGAATGCCATACTTTGCGTATTCAAGCTGTCTGCATTTGCTCAGCACTCTCGGATGGTATCGATCGCCGACGCTTATGAATATGCATCACGCGGAAGAACTCAATGAAGCATACCATCTCGCAGTTATGGAAAGCCTTGGCGGCGACAAGCAGTGGCGGGTATGTTGTGTCGCGGATTGATAGCGCTAGTAATAACACAGTGAGTCGTTACTTCCACGTTGCTGACTTCTGCGTGTTTTATGTGTGCTTGCGCCTGGGAAGGATCGCTTTCTAGCTTTTCACGCAAGCCTAGTGTACTACTGGTACGTGAAACATGAGTCCCTCTGGACACGTCGAGTTTGGCTGCCCGGCGTTGGAAACCCATACTGACAGGGTAGGGAGGATTGATGTCGACGCGTGAAGGTTTCTTGTGATCTTGTTTCTTTTTTCCCCGGCTGAATCATACCGCTTCTCGCAGATTTTGGAGGCTCACGCCGCCGATAGCTATTGCGAATTCATCGATGCGAACCGCGACTTGCTGAGATCGCTACCCGCTCCCGAAGTATCTCACGAGTATTACTCCGAGTTCATGTACTACTTTTACGAGTTTCAGCTTTCTGATGAAAAGCAACCCCCTCCGGAACGGCGACCGGAGATATTTTCATTGCTGGACGTTTTTGAGAATATTTTACTTGATGAGGTAAGTGTGTCCCTCTGAAACATAGCAGCACTCCCCGCTGTCCTGGGATTACTCACATTGGTGCTTGGGCCATAATACTGACATTTTGATTTTGCAGCGAGAACACACACGGACGATGAGCGCTTGCACCGATTTTATTGAAAACGGCAACAAATTCCACTACAATGGGAAAGCCGTGTCAGGCAGTTCGCGACGTCCGAATGTCATTCCCTCCCAAAAACGAGAACAGTTTTGGCGCAAATGGGCAGGAGTCCATAATAAACGGGACAGGGGATGACAAAGCACTAAGGACAAACAAGAATTGGGACGATGGCCCATTTCCCTGTCTCGTTGGCTTTTTTATGCCTTGATTGAAAGATCTCAACGTTGAAATCCTCTCGCCAGATTACGCCAGCAACAATGAAGGAGTCTGCCTACTATACGTAGTTGATTGCTTCTCCAGTAGACGGCGGGTATTGGGTAATCTGTTGGGTTGCTTTGTTAGTTTTACGTAGTGCTTTGTATCCTAGTACAGTCGAATTACCTTCGTCATTGAAATCGCAAAGTTACGGTCACTTCATTCGGTAATCATTTTCAAGAACAAACCGGAGCATATAACAAGGGGAATTGTTGGGCATCAGATGGCCAGCCAACCCGACCATATGCTTCTGCGCGGTTCCTTCACTGTGACCAGAACAAGTGGCCCATACATCAAGGGTGAGCTGGTTACGACAGAATCCAAATCACGAAGTGCGAGACCTGGCAACCGCGCAATTTCATCAAACAGCCATTTGAGCTATGATTGTACTTGGTGATTGACCCTGGAGCGGCCGGGGTTGGACCCTGAACCAGACTGGTACTCTGGATGTAGGGACCCAGTGTGCTGTCGAAGGTTTCCCAGCTCCCCAAATCGGGATGAACATACTGGACAAACAAATGGCCTGCGCTTTTCGTGAACGGTTTCCTTGTGCCTTCGTAGCTTGTTCCTCTCCGAAAACATGCTGGGGCATGACGGGCACTGGTACGGCCGCACGCGGTCGTGGACAATCCGCACATGCCTGTTTGCGTCACTCTTCGTCTTGAATCTGGACTCGCATTTAGAGCATCTGAACGATCGCTCGTGCACTGTCCGTACATGATTATCGCGATCCCTCTTCCGAGCGAAGTCTTGACCGCATCCAGAACAAGGGTATGTTCGCGAAGACTCCAGCGGCGAAGGCGTACCTGGTCCAAGCTGTCTTCGCTTACGCGGAGATCCCTCATCACCAGATGCTGGTAATTGCCGCTTCTGGCTGCCATTGCGTTGATCTGACGTCGCTTGAATACCCGTGAGTTGCGAGATTTGTGCAATGCTGTTCTGGCGCGGATGGCGCGCGTTTGGCACGCCCATGTCTAGCAGATGAGACTGGGTGATGATCGGACCAGAAACCGTGCCAGTCGCTACTCCATTTGGTTGTTGTGATAATCCGTTGTTAACAGCTCTGGAGTTGGGGCCACTGCCATGCCACTGCAGCAACTCCTGTTGTGTTGTCGGCACAGCAGCTTTGCGACTCGAAAGATCTCCAACTTGCTGTCCATCACCTGCTGCAACCCCAGGTAGTTGATTTTGCGCGGAGTTTTGATATACCTGCTGGTTCAATTGATCATCTGCTGCAGCTGAAGCCTGAGGGATTTGCGAAGGTTGAGTGTGAACCACGACTGAACCTTGTGGGGGAGCAAGTCCCGTACCCTGATTCAAAATGAGATGTGGAGTATTCTGTTGCTGTTCCACAGGTTGATACAGACCTGTCTGCACGTGATGTTGTGAGACAGCCTGGTCCTGAAAGTCCTGTGGAGTGGAATGGCCGCCTGGGCGATGCAGTAGTTGCGCTTGGCCCTGATCCGCGTAACTTTGAATATCTTGAGCTGTCACTCCATTCCGTTCATGGACATGAACCCCGGACCGGGCAACCCCTTGAGGTAATTGCGAATTCTGCCCTTGGCGTTCCAGGTCGCGTGCGACATTGACAGCTTGATTGGTTGCCGGTTGAGATACGCCCACAGAGCTGAGAGGAATGCCAGCAGGGTTCAAATTCAGCGGATCGAAAAGGCCTGTGCTCGTGTACGAAGGTGGGTATTGTATATTCGCTGATTGCATTGCGCTAGCCGGGAGCCCAAGTCCGGCCGGGTACAACTGCCCATTGTGAATGTTTGCGCCCCTCATGACTGAGATATGGTTCACGTTGCTCGCTGCCGTTGAGCGGCGAGCCATGTGCATCTGCTGGGACATAGCTTGCTGGCCCTGATGCGCTTGTTGCGCAGGTATCTGCTGCTGGTGAACGGCAGCAACACGGCCGTGTTGAATTCCAACTTTTTGGCCTTTCTGCTGGGTGTGGTGGGCAGCCTGAACCGGCTGCTGATACCGTTGGGCGAGATCGGTCTTAGATGTTGCTAAGGGATATGGCGAGTTCGAAGAAGGCATTTGCGTCAACTGCGCCTGGGGGTTTTGCATTCGAGCTCCGTGATACTGCTGCTGCAATTGCTGATGCTGAGCATCCTGATTCATCTGATGTACATCCATGTATTGTTGAGCATGCTGCGGCACCGTGGGTTTCTGATGCTGCTGCACTGCTTGATGTGACTGGATCTGGCGTGCAGAAACCATGTGCTGTGATGTGACGAGCTCGGGACGTGATGGACGTGATGGCCGCGACACATGAGGTTGTGGGGGCACGTGCTGTTGACGTATTTGCTGCGGGGGGATTTGTTGGGGATGGGCGTACATGTTGTGATGGGGTGGGCGGGAGGCCATGTAGGCCCGAGGATGTTGTTGTGGCTGTTGCTGTTGGCGCTGCTGTTGCTGCGAAATGGGTTGAGCAAGCTGGCCGTGAGTGACGGCAACTTGAGAGAGGTGCGGATTTCGCTGCGGCTGTGCATGGGCAGGGAGGACCTGCTGGTGTGGCGAGGAAACAGGAGGTGTCTGCTGATGGAGTTGTTGTATCGGACGAGCAGGGGGCTGCGGCATCGAGGGTGGGGCATCGTGAGCAGGCTGCCGAGAGCGGGAGGGCGGTGGTGGGGAGACCTGTGGGATCGAAGGCGAGGGTGGGACAGGTTGAGTGGGTAAAGTTGGGTGAGAAGACATTGCGTCTCGTTGAGACTGGCGAGTGAGAACGGGATACTTTCTCTGAAGGGGTGTGGAAGCTTGCCAAGCAGGGTCTAAGTAAGAGGCAGGATCAAGACTTGAGGTATTGATCCTAGTGGGTTTGGCCGAGCGTGGTCTGTTGATGGTGGTGGAGGGGCGGGAAGGGTCTTCTGAATTCTTTGAAGTAGGGATGTGCGGCACGGTGAATCCGCGCGTGACAGAAGGGGGCATTTCTTAATAGTCGTGGCGATGCCCCGTTCTGAGCAGGAGGGGGGGCGAGGGGGCGAATGACCCGCAAGCGAAGGAAAACGTGGATCAAGAGGGGTGATGGGGAGGGGGCGGTGTCGGTTATGGTGGGAGGGAGGGAGGCGAGAGAACAACGGGGGGGGGGGGGGGGGGGGGGGGGCCCTATTCTAAATAACCCTAAAAGGGGGTTGGGG
>NW_005178839.1:194810-294128 GCF_000350225.1 Chondrus crispus
GAGAGGGCACGCCGAGGGCGATGGAGGCGGGGGGTGTCTTTTTCTTCTAAATTTCGTCTTTTTGGCTCTCGGTGATCGGACGTGTCTTTTCGAAAATGTCGGATTTTCACTTACTTTCGCTCACGGCGAACACGAGGCGTCGCTCACTCCGAGCCTCATCCAGTAGGCACGCGCTCGCCCGCCCCGAGTCATGCGCAGCTCCGCCCTCTCCGACCGACACAAAATTTTCCAACGACCGACACTCCACCGTCCCATCATCTTGGATACGTACGTCTTGTCCCTGGCACGTCGTTCCGTCAAGGTGGCATTTCGTTTACGACCGGGGGGAAAGGGAAGGGAAAAAGAATTAGCCCAAGCGAAACGCAACTCAGCTTGTCCCTGCTTCATTTGTCTTTCTTGTGGCGTTGACAAGTAAACAGACTCACTCGGCCCCTCACACCTGAAAAGCAGCCTTTGGATCAGAAACGTTGGCGAGCTACTGTACTAGTACATTATGTGCATGAAGAGTTGCGTTTCATTATCTTTTTCGGTTGTCAACGAGCGCAGTTGAAAAGGCATACCACCAAAGTAGGAACGCGTAATTGAATTACGCGTGTCTATTTACATGCCAGGTCAATTTGAGCTTGCGGCGCGCGGCCATCGCCGTGAAGTGGGTGAGGCATAGATGTCATGAGGTGAAGTAGGGGATGCCGCTCTCCAAAGGGATAGAGCTCCAGTAGACGGCAGTAGACGGCAGGTACTCTGCCGCCACAGCAGGGAAAAGCGGGCGTCAACACGACTAGGCGCAAAACAAGCACAAATACCAGGGGTCCCCTTCACTGCCTCGTAAGGGAGTTTCCAACGCCGGTCCGTCTCGTTCCAAACCGCGCCGTGGTTTCGACTGTCGTCCCGAGGAAGCGGGGCGCCGCGGTGGCATCGCGAAGCATTCTCGAGGATGTGTTGCGCAGGCGCCAGCGACTCCACAGCGCTGCCGCTCATCACAGACGTCGTACAAGTATCCGCTTCGCCCGTGATGCACACAAGTACGCGCCCTACACGCGACGTGACCCACGCCCACTGGCACTGGCTCGCTGGAGACACTCGCCTCAACTTGGCAGAGTCCCGCTTTTTTTAATCGAAAATTAGTAGGCAAACCGGCACCAGTGGCTGCGCTTCCCCATTGCTATCGAAAATTTTCGAAAAAACTGTGTCGGCAGAAGACGCGTCCGATATCCCCTCGTCGCGCGCGCGCACGGCGCGCACCACGAGCCGCAACTCATAATCGCGCACCACGAGCCGCAACTCATAATCCAGTAAAGATGCACTTCAGTATGATGTGTGGTCCGTCACCGGCACACACGTCCCATCTTTTCTCCGCCCAACTCACACTGTCTCGTGGCCCCGAAGACACCCTTTGAAGTGGACCGCTCGAGGCCCATCTTGTTCAACTTTCTCCGTCCGCATCCCGCGATTCCTTTAATGACCAATTCCACCCCCGCCCTCTGGTTTCTGACGCAACCATTCACTTCAATTCTCTTTGTATCTTGAATATTCATCGCACTGTGCCGCACACCTACAAACTCAAAACTGGCTGTCTCAAGAAAAAGGAGTGGAGCTCGGATAATGAAGGAATTACCACCCTTATCTTGTGGTAAGAGTTTACCCTAAATTCTTGAGTCACTCAACAGTACCTATGAAACCGTACTCCATGCACGCATCTCCACGGCCCGCACAACTCGTAACCTTGCTGCTGTACGTACAAATTGTATCTACGGTATTTATTGTTGTGCTGTGCTGTGTCCGACAGACCAACCGTTCTACAATTGTACTAAGCTGAAGACAGGTCACAATTTTCGAGAATAAATATTACCTGAAGTAAGACAGGTACGGCACCGTACTGTAAAAGTACCGTAGTTGCAAACTTGATGAGCGTGTATTCAATAAAACGGACGACAGAGTCGACCACATTGCCGGTAACGAGCGACACTTTACTTTGCTCGGCATTCTTCGATTTAATTGTTTTTTTTTTAAAAACAAGCGAACAAAAAAGCACTCATCAACATTGCAACAGGGCACATGTGTCGCACAGACGGTATGAAGCGCAATCCGTCAATCATTTTGAGCACGGGAGCACTAGCAACCTCTGGAATCCCGATTCCCGTCCCTGCTTCCACTGTTCACACCCCAAATATTGGACCGTTTTCCTCACACGAGAGAAAGTATACGCTTTACGCAAACCCCATCAGGCCATTAAGTTTTTTAAGTGTACAGTAGTGGCCAACCAGCACTTGCTGAACTGTTCAGCCTCTCACTCTACAGTACCCAAGGGTACCGTTAACGGTACCCGAGGGGTACTGTACAGTACTCACTCTCCTGGTAAACCGCCGCGCCCTTCCCTGCTGAGATATGTACTGTACGTCACTTCCCCAGATCGACACTGAGCGGGTTTCTCTGTTTCATTTTGGATCTTTTCCACCCCTTGCCCGAATCGGGCGGTGATTTTAAAGTACAGTAAAGTGCAACACTGTACGGCACTGCACCTTCGAATGCAACGCCCTGCTGAAAGACTGGTTTGTACTGTACTGTAGCTTGTTTTGATTCAGTATTCCGAGTTTCGTTATTGCAACAGGCTTGTTATTATTATCGGCAAACAGATGTTATACCTCGTTGAAATTGCTGTAGATGCGACGCGTATTGTCCGGCACCAGAAAGTGCAGGGCCTTGTTGCTTCGAGAGGGCCGTTTCGTGGGGGTCTCGCTCTCTAAATTACTCTAGAGAGCGAGACCTGTCATTGGGAGACTGCAGTACTGTAGTACAGTACTTTAATACAGTGTACTGCAGTCTCCCAATGACATTCGAGACTGGACGTGCGCTGCGTAGGATCCTCATTCAGCGTTGGTTTCCGAAGTCTAAATATAACGCGATATTTCTAGTCGCCATCTCATCGTTCAACGAGAGTTTTTATTTCAGGAAGACGTTTGCAATACAGTTACTGTGCGTTGGTTGGTTAGTGAGCAGAAACCGGCGCCGTCGTGGTGCTCGGCACTCCTTTCACAATCCCTTTTTCACAGTTATTTATTATGAGGCAATTTGCGTTCAATATCTGAGAATGCGCCGTGCATACAGCGACACCCTTTAGAAAGCAGAACGGCGGCAAGTTAATATTCCTATAATAATTCCGCTCTGCCTGTCTGTGGCCCGCTCTCAACATTTATCGGCACGTCCACCGGATGTTCAACTTTCAAAAACACCTACATCTCTTGCATGCCGAGGCATCTTGCAAGCCGAAGATTTTATTCCTAAACTGCAGCCCTGCCCGACGCGCCTTAGCTTGAGTAACCGTAGGAAACGCCCTCCCCCAGGTGTTGACACCTGGGGGAGGGGCGTTCCTATGCCCGCTGACATCAGCGGGCCATCGTTCCCATCGCAGGACACGGACGGTACAGAAATTCCCATCTGCGTTAAAAAGACCTTAAAAAGACCTGTACTTGTACATATGTACAGTATGTCCATCCGCGTACAATAAACCCTCAGTTCTGTACGATGCTCCACACAAGTAAGGGCCGGTCTTAACAGAGCACGTTCTTGCCCACCACCACACATATTATATCAATTTTCTGACCTGGCGATACTCCATTGGCCTCTCACTATATTAAGTTAATAACCCTGGCTTACAGTTCAACATGTTCAAATTCGAACTGTTTCTGACATCTCCGAGGACAGAACCTCGTCATTGACATCTGTAAAAGACACGTGTATACTTCTCAGAGCAATACAGTACAGTAGTCTCTCCTTATTTGTAACAGCCAGTATTTGCAACCACCTCTTTTTTGCAACCAAAGCGGTCCACCAAGTTGGGAGAGGACAAACTTTAATCAAAAAACCATGTTGTTCCATTTTCTATTACTGCAACCGGTTTAATGGCTTCTTACATATATTTTGCCTGCACTGAGAGCCATAAACCGTCAGAAAAATCTGGTAGTGAACCGTTGAACAGTAGAAATGCTGCTAACCCTGCTGTCAACTGTTCCACGGTTCCGTTGCAGGTTTTGAAGCAACGAAAATTGCCTTCCTTCTCGACAAAAAATAAGGCTATTTAATTAGCACCGTGCCGTAAGGATGTGTTGCTCAATCACCAAAGCGACATCCTGTAACCCCTTCCCCCATTTTTTCACAACGCAGACCTTCATCCAATAATCCCCCCAAACGTCTCTCCTCGGCTTTTCTTCCCATGGGAAACAAAAAACTGACCCTGCTCCAAAAGAAAAAAATATGTGAGGAAAACATTCGTCGACAGAGGGCAGGTGAAACAACTTCCCATGCTGCAATTGCAAAATGGGCTAAAGCTAATCTTTCCCTCGGAGAGACTCCGAGCAAGTCAACAATGTCGCGCATTTTAAGCAAATCGGTCAATCTTTTGTCCAGGTCTAATCAAGAAATATCAAAAAAAATCAGGGACAAGAAAGGAAAAAACCATCGCGTTGAGGAAGCACTTTTTGAGTGGGTTTGTAACCAGCATGCGGCAAGAAAAAATATCAACGGGGAATTTATTCGCCAAAAGGCGATCAAGCTGCAAGCTTTGGCAAATGAACAACTATATATTGCGGAGCGGACCAATTTATTGTTTTCGGAGGGTTGGCTGGATAAGTTTAAACGCCGTTGGGGCCTACGGGTTTTCAGGTCGCATGGTGAGGCTGGAGACGCGGACATTGAGGCAATGAGTGCAGCAATGCCAAAGCTCAGGGAAGCAATAACCGCGTATGACCGCAAAGATATTTTCAACTGTGACGAGTGCGGACTTTTTTATCGCTTGGCACTGGACAGAACAATAGCGCTTGAAATGCTGGCGGGTCGCAAAAGGCAAAAGAGCGCATCACATTAATGCCATGCTGCAATGCAGACGGGACAGAAAAAATAGAGCTGATGGTCATTAGAAAATCTTTTAAAACGCGATGTTTTAAAAAGAAATCAGGAGCCGAGCTAGGATTTGACTACCATGCAAACAAGAAAGCGTGGATGACGACAATTTTCTTTTTTGGATGGCTGCAGCGATTCCAAGACTACGTTGCCCGGACCCCTGGGCGCAAAGTTGTTTTGTTTATGGATAACTGTAGTGCACATGGGACGAAGGATAATTTACCGGTTCTGTCCAACGTGAAAGTCATATTCCTTCCACCTAACTGTACCTCTAAAGTACAACCAATGGACGCAGGTATCATTGCTTCTTTAAAATTACGATACAGGAAGTTTCATATGGAGAGGGCACTGGACAACCTCGATTCGGATGTTAAGGACATTTACAAGGTTGACTTGTTGATGGCGATGACGTGGTTTAAAAGGGCATGGATGGAGCTTCCGGCGTCCAGTATTGAAAACTGTTGGAAGCATACTGGTCTGCTTGGTTCTGCTCAGGTACCATCACATGCTGCGGATGCATCATTGACCGCGGAACTTCAGAGAAATATAGATGGACTGGTGCCCATGGGTCGAAGAATTGCCATTGCGGATCTACTGAATCCAGCTGGTGAGGACGATTGTCATCAACAGTCTACGGATGACGACCTTATAGATTTAATTGTACGGGATCATAGGGGTGATTTGGGTAGTGATGGTGAAGACGAGGACTATGTAGTGCCTCTTCCCGGGACGAAGGAGCAACTTAGAGTGCTTGCAATTGCGAAGCGCATCGTCGAGTCCACTTGTGATGACAATGCTGCGTTTTTGCGTGCAGTGTGCATTGCACAGAAAACATTAAGGCGACAGGAATCCAAAGGTCTACAGCAGAGCACCATTGATGAGTTTTTGAAATAAATATGAGACATTCGAAACGATTGGTCAGGAACGCATGGTATGATACATTTCTTTGTTTGCAACCCCCCTTTTGTTGAAACCAGATCTGTCCACCAAGCGGTTGCAAATAAAGAGAGACTACTGTACACTGTATTGCTCTGAGAAGTATACACGTACAGTGATTCCGCGATAATGGAATACCCCTAATAGAATAATCTCGATACAAAGATCTCGAATGCATCCACCAATACGGGAACCACGAAATTGTATCGAAAAAACAAGACCGTGGACATATCCGTTTAGAGAATACCAAATTCACAAATCGCCGAGGTCCAGCAATGTGGAAAATGAATGTACTGCGTCATGACTCGGCGTGGGACAACTATCCGTTACCATTACCTGTTTGGTACCGCATCCGATATCCTTTAACACGTCTTCACCCCACACTCCTAAACCGAAATCCAGCAATTGCGATTCCTTTTTTCCTCCACGCCAATCGACCACAAAATGACCCTTCACACCCTCACACACAAGCAAAAAACTGCCATTTGCCGGGAGGTGCAGCACAGAAAGGCAAAGGGAGAGCCTACAAAACAGAAAGAAATCTGCCGAGTGGGCCGTCAGAATGCTAAAGCTGTCGTTCTGTCCCTCAAAACCAGTTATTTCCAGAATACTGTCGGACAAACTTTCCCTCCCTATTGGCGAATCTTCCATCAAACGGCAGTGACATGGCACCAATCCTCATATTGAAAAGGCTCTCTCCAGTTGGGTAAATTCCCAGTACAGTAGACGCGTTTGCGTCAATGGTCAAATGATCAAACAGCAAGGCCTTCGATTGATGCACGAAGTAAACCAAATATTGCCGCCTGATCAAGAGCTCCGCATGGGATTTTCAAATGGTTGGCTCTCTCGCATTCAGAAGCGATGGAATTTTCGGTCCAGGAAGATGCATGGAGAGGGGGGAGATGCCATCATGGATGGCATTGAGGAAAAAATCAAGCTCATCAAGGCAAAGTTGCGGCAATAAAAACCTCAGAACATTTGGAACGACGATGAGATCGGTCTTTTCTTTTGCATGCCATCAGACCGGACGATCTCTTCCCAGCCCATGCCCGGTCGTAAGAAGGAAAAAAAGAGGATGACGTTGCTTGTCTGCACGAATGCAGATGGGTCGCAAAAAATGCCCCTTATGATCATCGGAACAGTTCATAGGCCGCGCGCTTTTCAAAAGAAGACTGGTCAGGAATTGGGGTTTGATTACTGGAACAACAAAAAGGCCTGATGAACAGTACGTTGTTTTTCGACTGGCTAAAACGATTTACTTCGTTTATTGCAAAGGATCGTGAGCGCAAGGTTATTTTGCTGCTTGACAATTCTAGCGCCCATGGGACCGCAGACAGCATTCCCCAACTGTCGAATGTCGAACTTTTGTTCCTGCCCCCGAACACTACGGCAAAGTTGCAGCCGATGGATGCAGGGCTGATCGCCTGTCTGAAGCGGGGATACAGAAAGTGGCAGTATGAAATGGCTTTAGATATTCTCAATTCTAACATGTGCAACATTTACAAAGTCGATCAGCTTGTGGCCATGAAAGTTTTCAAGGCTGTGTGGCAAGAGCTTTCAGCATTAAGCATACAAAACTGCTGGAACAGCACTGGATTGACGTCCACTGACACCCGGAATACAGTCGTGGACATTCAAGATGAGGATGTAAACGGCCTTGTTGAGACGCTCGTTCCCGCACCATCGCGAATGTCTCTTGCTGAAATTTTAAACGTTGACAACAACGACTGTTTTGAGATGCACGATATTGGTTCTCTTACGGAAACAGTCGTGCGAAATTTGACGTCAAATGAGACCAATTTAGAATCTGGGGATGAATCGGATGAGCAAGAGGCATTACCCGGCTTTGAGGAAAGGAAGCGGTGTATTGATGTGACAATGCGCTTGATTCTGGAGGAAGAGGAGCCTGACTTTGCAGCTTTAAAATGTTTACGACGCTTGAGAGGGAATATTTATCGTCGCGAAAGACGTCGTGCAAGGCAGACCACAATGGACAGCTTTTTCAGTAAACAGTGAGCCTGTATTGGCCTTATCATACTACCTCACAAGGGAATATCCTCGATAGCGGAATGCTGGGACTGTCCACGAAGCGCATTCCCTTATCGAGGAATCACTGTACAAACTTCGAAGAAGTCCGAATCTGGATCCAAAACTAGCTTACACAAAAGGCGCCAGTTTCAAGAGAGTACCTCTTGCCGCTTTGGTCCACGACACCAAACCTCGATCAGCTCTTCCCCTCACTAACTTTACTCACAATGTCGTCTTCCCCCGCAAACCTTCTCTTCTCCGTCGGGCATCCAGTGAATACTTCAGGATCTGTGGTCATCCGACAGTCGCCCCGCCTTCTGAAAAAAACCCGAGTTGATGATCCATAGTGCAGCGCAAACAGCTGCGTGATTAGTCCACCACCCCAATTTTCTGGTGCGGAAGTAATTAGCTCGCCAAGATCTGTCGATGACGCTCTACCGGATGTTACCATCCAGCACATCTACAACTACTTTTTCGAAATGACAAAAAGTGATTTAAGAAGTATCGGGCGAGTTTGGAAACAGCGGACGACAGGATCGAAGCTCACACAGGTTTATCGAATGTTTAGATTTGTCAAAGAACGCGTCTCTCTCGGCCAAGATCCTGTACAGATCACCAAAGAGAATAAGTTTTGTGAGGACATATTTGACTACCTTCAGAAAAAGAGCGAAAAAACGAACCGTATATTCAATCTCCGCACACAGATGATATCGAATTCGAGCTGGAAAAGCATGGAGATCCAGTCGGAGAGCAAAAACAGTCACGTCGTACGGCAGCAGATCCATTTGGCAGACAGAACCAAAAAGCCCCCCAAAGCGCCAGACAAGGCGCCGAAGCGCAACTGCTCGATCCAGACACCCCTGACTTCTCGCTGTCTGAATTTGCCCTACTGATTGTGATTTTAAAGGAGGGCGAAAAGGCGAGAAATGCCTTCATGAACTTGCACCAGGAATTGACACGCACACAGCAAGACGCAGGTATAGGACGGGATGATTTTTGGGGTACTATTGCTAACCGGTTTAATGATTTTTCGTTGTCTCTGCACTTTCCCTTTGATGGCACATTAGGACAAGACACTGACCCGTCGCTTCCACCTCTCGCAGTACGAAGTGGAGGGGTCTTAAAGTCTCAATTCAGCAACGCGAGATCAAAGTTTACAACATATATAAGCCGTTGGAACATTTCCGGAAATAATGATCCGAACACGTTTGTGAATTTTTTGCCAAGATCAATGGCAGACTGCACATGTTTCCGAAGCGGCTGTGTATTATTTTTACTGTTGCACAAGTCGGGCGACCCGATGAGGACACGTCTTTTTTGGAATGCACTACAAAACTAGTCAAAGGGAAAGTTGGCTATGATGAGGGCATATCTGGTGAGGCAACGGAGCATATACGTGCGAAAAGACGTAGCAGTAGGTCCAGTCGGTCATGTGCAACCGAGAACAACAGTATTCAGGGGCATTTATCTTCGCTTGTTGATGTAGTGCAGCAAATGGCGAACAGCAGCGAAGTGAACATCGCTGGAAATGAGAAGTCAACCGTGCATGCAGATCTTTTACAGGAGCAGGACTTGGACAAATTGTTTGAGTTGACATTTAAAGCGGCAGAGAGGGTGGAAGCGGCTAAGAAAACGTCAGATCTCCCTAACGATAATGGAATATTGAGGGCAGCACAACTCCACTATCAGCGACTCATGCAGAAATAAATGCAGCATAGAAAAGTTTCTGGTGATCTACAAGAGACAGACGATAGCTAACCTGAAGTAAGTTGAAACTCAGTCCGGTATACCTGACCTCCTTTTCTGTTTCCTTGTCTTTGCGTTCTCGTTTATGCGAGTAGCGCAAAAAATCCCCAGGTTCCAAGACTTTTGCCGTGGCGCTCATAGAAGCGCCGGGTGGTGGTGGGACACGGCAATAAACCGAATTAATTACCTGGACTGGTATAAGAAAGATATGTTTTCGAAGACGTCCCCAGTATTCTTCCCATCCCTCCTTCATTCCTTTCTCCTTCCCTCCTGACTGAGTGTAGGGGTGGGCGGGCTGTCGGGGGTGAGAGCCGGCGCGGCGGAAGACGAGCAGGCCGAGGGCGGAGGCGGGCAGAGTGGCGAGCACGAAGGCGGCCGAGCCGGCCAGGTTCTTGTCGGCGCAGGCCACCTGACGGCGCCTGAGCAGCGGGCGGCGAAGTCCGCAGCGGGGTCTGCTGAGGCGAGGTTGAGCAACGGGGCGAGGGCGAGCGGGGTCTGGGAGAGGAGAAGCGTGGAGGCGAGCAGGACGGCGCAGTAGAAGAGTGCGCCGGCGAGGGCGTCGCGCCGGTTGAGGCGGCGCGACAGGGAGGCGACGAACACGGCGGGGCGCAGACAGCGAGAAGGCCTCCAGCAAAGGCGGCAGGGTGGCGAGAAGCAGTGGGGCGACGGCGAGGTGGCGAGCAGTGGCGGGGCTACATCGAGGTAGCGCGCGGAGGTGGCTGCAGAGTAGAGCGGACCAGACGACAGGAAGACCAGGGGCGGCCGTGAGGTGGACGAGCTTGGCGTTGAGGAGCGGAGGGAGCAAGGGCCGCGAGAGCAGTTAGAGGCACTGCCAGTGTGAGGAGGGCGGCGATGGCAGACGGAGCAATAGCTGCGTTGTACTCGCATGAATTCTCGATGCTCGTGTTTCTTCGACCCGCTCACCGGCGCCCTCACCACGTCTGACCCACAAATCGCGGGCTACCAGTATATTAGACATTGCATGTGCCCCTTTCACAGGCGCGTTGCTGCTCGCTCCCGTAGTTGCTAAAGCGATTTGCCCCGCGTCCTGTCATTGGTGCACCAATGCTGCCTTCTGTGGCATAATTGCCGACGACTACTGTATACATTAGATTTGCAATTAGATCTAGATCTCGCTGTAAGGTACGAACCTTACAGCCGGCGCGCGCGCATATCTTACAGCGCGTGCGCCAGCACTCGTGTACGACACGTGTGCTGTCAGCCCGATGGCTGACAGTATTACAGTGCGGGACGACCCGCACTGGTACAGTAGCACGATACTGTACTATAGTATGATAACTTCGATTTGTATATTAAATAGGAGGAAGGGCGCCGGCCGGGAGAGGACCAAGGTAGCTTGGTCACGATCCACGACCGCGGCGAAACCCTCCAGCTTACTCTAATTAGGCGACACCTTCGCACGCCTTTTTAGTTAGGGACCGGCACGGGTCGGGTTGCGCGACACGCGAGCGAGCTGGGATCCGCTTCCGCCTGTCAGCGATGGTACGTCACCCAGCGCTGCTCCGGGGTGTTGAGGCGTCGATCCGCTCGTGCGTGCGCTCGACCTACCCCGACCCGCTCTACCACACTGCTACCGGGCCCGTGCCCGGTTCCGTGAGCAGGAGGAGTCCCCCCGTCTTCCGCCGATCAAGGGTCACCGTCGGACTGTTAGCAACACCCCTCCGCCGTTGGGGGTGTTTATGCTACACCTTCTTAGCGTGTACTCCCGTCGCGATACCGCTTTCCCCGTCCACGACGTCTCGCAGAGGCGGTGCGTGAGCAAAGATAATCTGCCCGCTCACATAATCTTTTAGCATTACACGCGTCGATCGGCTCTGATCGGGCTTGTTTTGGTCGCTCATGAACCTGCGCGCTCGTACTTGAGTGTCGAGAAGCATCGTGACAGAAATATCGCGTTGAGCATGAAGTCTTCCAATTCAGTGGCATCGAGCACAGACTGGAGGTTTCGTTGGTCTTCATGCACACAAGGGCTCGAGTAGAGCAAAGTTTTATCGCCTCCATGATTAGAGCCTCCTTCTCCCGGTTGCCGCCTTCGAGTCAGAGCTCGTCCAGGATCGCTTTTCATCGCTTTCCTGCCCATAGAGTGTGTAAGTGAGGCTATCGTTCCCTGGCGCACTAGAATCTCTTGCGACGTCTGGATGAATAGTTCAGTAAGTCTCCGGGAGAGAGGGGGAGGAAGGCGTGTCAAGAGCAGTGAACCAAAAGTTGCCAATATGAACTGAGCTACTGGGAAAGGTAACAACGACGAGCGGTGGAAGTGTGGCGTCAGACTACAGCAAGAATATTACAATAGAATCGTGACTTAACCACGAGGTGGACGAGCTTGGCGTTGAGGAGCGGTCGGAGCAGGGGCCGCGTGAGCAGTTAGAGGTAGATACGCACGGCCAGGGTGAGTAGGAGCGTGAGTAGCAGGCCCGGGAGGGCGGCGGAGGCGGCGACGAACGCGGCGGGGGGAGAGGACTGCGGGGAGAAGGCGGCCAGCAGGAGCAGCAGGGCGGCAAGCGGCGGCGGGACGACGGTGAGGTGGCGAGCAGTGGCGGGGCGACACCGAGGTAGCGCGCGGAGGGGGCTGCGGAGTAGAGTAGACGAGACAGCAAGAAGACCGGCGGCCGTGAGATGGACGATCTTGGCATTGAGGAGCGGCCGGAGCGGGGGTCACGAGAGGAGGAAGAGTTTGATCGGCAGCGTTAGGGCGGGGAGGTGCGGGAGCGGGAGGTCTGGGAGGGCGGCGGTGGCGGCGAGCGCAGCGAGAGGGGAGGACGGCGGGGAAAAGGCGGCCAGCAGGAGCAGCAGGGCGGGAAGCAGCGGCGGGACGACGGCGAGGTGGCGAGCAATGGCGGGGCGACACCGAGGTAGCGCGCGGAGGGGGCTGCAGAGTAGAGCGGACAAGACGACAGGAAGACCAGCGGCGGCCGTGAGATGGACGAGCTTGGCGTTGAGGAGCGGAGGGAGCAAGGGCGGCGAGAGCAGTTAGAGGTAGATTGGCACTGCCAGTGTGAGGAGGGCGGCGAGGGCAGACGAAGCAGTAGCTGCGTTGCACCGCATGAATTATCGATGCTCGTGTTTCTTCGACCCGCTCACCTGCCCAATCACCATGTCTGACCCACAAATCGCGGGCTACCAGTCTATTAGGCATTGCATGTGCCCCTTTCACGGGCGCGTTGCTGCTCGCTCCCGTAGTTGCTAAAGCGATTTGCGCCGCGTCCTGTCGTTGGTGCACCAATGCTGCCTTCTTAGCGTGTACTCCCGGCGCGATACCGCTTTCCCCGTCCACGACGTCTCGCAGAGGCGGTGCGTGAGCAAAGATAATCTGCCCGCTCACATAATCTTTTAGCATTACACGCGTCGATCGGCTCTGATCGGGCTTGTTTTGGTCGCTCATGAACCTGCGCGCTCGTACTTGAGTGTCGAGAAGCATCGTGACAGAAATATCGCGTTGAGCATGAAGTCTTCCAATTCAGTGGCATCGAGCACAGACTGGAGGTTTCGTTGGTCTTCATGCACACAAGGGCTCGAGTAGAGCAAAGTTTTATCGCCTCCATGATTAGAGCCTCCTTCTCCCGGTTGCCGCCTTCGAGTCAGAGCTCGTCCAGGATCGCTTTTCATCGCTTTCCTGCCCATAGAGTGTGTAAGTGAGGCTATCGTTCCCTGGCGCACTAGAATCTCTTGCGACGTCTGGATGAATAGTTCAGTAAGTCTCCGGGAGAGAGGGGGAGGAAGGCGTGTCAAGAGCAGTGAACCAAAAGTTGCCAATATGAACTGAGCTACTGGGAAAGGTAACAACGACGAGCGGTGGAAGTGTGGCGTCAGACTACAGCAAGAATATTACAATAGAATCGTGACTTAACCACGAGGTGGACGAGCTTGGCGTTGAGGAGCGGTCGGAGCAGGGGCCGCGTGAGCAGTTAGAGGTAGATACGCACGGCCAGGGTGAGTAGGAGCGTGAGTAGCAGGCCCGGGAGGGCGGCGGAGGCGGCGACGAACGCGGCGGGGGGAGAGGACTGCGGGGAGAAGGCGGCCAGCAGGAGCAGCAGGGCGGCAAGCGGCGGCGGGACGACGGTGAGGTGGCGAGCAGTGGCGGGGCGACACCGAGGTAGCGCGCGGAGGGGGCTGCGGAGTAGAGTAGACGAGACAGCAAGAAGACCGGCGGCCGTGAGATGGACGATCTTGGCATTGAGGAGCGGCCGGAGCGGGGGTCACGAGAGGAGGAAGAGTTTGATCGGCAGCGTTAGGGCGGGGAGGTGCGGGAGCGGGAGGTCTGGGAGGGCGGCGGTGGCGGCGAGCGCAGCGAGAGGGGAGGACGGCGGGGAAAAGGCGGCCAGCAGGAGCAGCAGGGCGGGAAGCAGCGGCGGGACGACGGCGAGGTGGCGAGCAATGGCGGGGCGACACCGAGGTAGCGCGCGGAGGGGGCTGCAGAGTAGAGCGGACAAGACGACAGGAAGACCAGCGGCGGCCGTGAGATGGACGAGCTTGGCGTTGAGGAGCGGAGGGAGCAAGGGCGGCGAGAGCAGTTAGAGGTAGATTGGCACTGCCAGTGTGAGGAGGGCGGCGAGGGCAGACGAAGCAGTAGCTGCGTTGCACCGCATGAATTATCGATGCTCGTGTTTCTTCGACCCGCTCACCTGCCCAATCACCATGTCTGACCCACAAATCGCGGGCTACCAGTCTATTAGGCATTGCATGTGCCCCTTTCACGGGCGCGTTGCTGCTCGCTCCCGTAGTTGCTAAAGCGATTTGCGCCGCGTCCTGTCGTTGGTGCACCAATGCTGCCTTCTTAGCGTGTACTCCCGGCGCGATACCGCTTTCCCCGTCCACGACGTCTCGCAGAGGCGGTGTGTGAGCAAAGATAATCTGCCCGTTCACATAATCTTTTAGCATTACACACGTCGATCGGGTCTGATCGGGCTTGTTATGGTCGCTCATGAACCTGCGCGCTCGTGCTTGAGTAGAGGGTTTACGCAAAAAATGATTTCGTTAGTGTCGCAACAGGGCATCCGTGTCGGTGTAAACCCCGGGGTTTAGGTTTCCAGTATTGGTTGACGGCAGTTAACCAATACCGGAGACCTAATACCATATACGCCTTCAAAGATGGATGCTGGGATTCGGGCTGCAATATGTAATACAGGAAACAGGTATTCGCCACGCATAGGATCAATAAAAAGCACGACGCACAGATCAGCTCTGACTTTCAAGACGAGAACTTGGGAAACACAAGCCCAGTGTAGTATAATCACCCCCAACGACGAGGGGGGTGAGTACTGACAGTTCGGAAAGACCCCGATCGGCGGGAAGATAGAAGCACGCCCCACCCACGGTACCGAGCACGGGCTCGAGGTACTACCTCGATTCCGCTCTACCACCGCTAGTAGCGGTGGTAGAGCGAGATCGGGGAGGACACGCGCACGCGCGAGCGGTTCTACGCCTCGACGCCCCGGAGCGGTACTGGATGACGATCCAGTACCGACGGGCGGAGGCGGAGCCGGCTCGTGGGCGTGCTGCGCGCGTCCTCAACCCGCGCGCGGTGCTACTCCTACGTAAAACGGACGGAAATACCTGAGAGTAAGCGGGCGGACCAAGGTGGAGGATCCTTGACAAGTCCGTGCTTGTCCCTCCTCCACCGCCGGTGGTCCGCTCATATTTAGTATACAGGGTAACCTATCATAACATTACAGTAGTGCAGGTCGGCCTACACTGTAGTGCTGTCAGCCGTCGGGGCTGACAGCACACGTGCCGTACACGTGGGTGCGCGCGCTGGGATACTGTAGAGCTCGGGCTCTACAGTTACAAATCTAATCTAAATCTAATTCGGAGGAGGGGGATATGCTACATGGCCCCCCCCTCAAGCGTGGACGTCGGCGTCCACAGGTGCTTGTAGAACCGTCCGTCACCCCCTTTGAGCGTAACCAACGCCGGCCTGGTTGCCCTCGTAATCCCGGGTCCGTCTGTGCTCGGTTCCTTCTGCTCGCCGCGACTCGTGCGCCGCGGTCATGCTGGCCCTCCACCGTCTTCCGTTGGCGTGTTTCTTCTCTTGCCGTCCCGGGCCCTCCTTTTTATCCTGTCCTTTCGCGTCCCATCCAGCGCCTTCCTGTCCCTCTCTTCCTGCTGTACGACGTCCCTGTTGACCGTGCATCTGCGCCTGACGGAGTGCCCCGAGCATGCGAGTGATTGGCGCCCCCTTGAGTAGGACTCTCTGTCGGGATTTCTCCTCTTCCAAATTACGTTCTACGCCGTATGGGAGGATTGCCTTCGAGAAGCGGGGCTCCTTCCTATTCCCGGAACCGCTACCCTAGTGATGCGTGTATGCACACACGTTCGGTGTCGGTCGGTACACTGCCCATGCAGGAGGGGACGCTGCTCCCCGTCTGTTATACCCTGCGAGGGCGTTTCGACGCGAACGTTTCTGGTCTGCGCCGCCGCGTAGAGGCCGTGCGTTCACACCAGGTGATTGGGAACGGCGGGTACGAGGACAGTGACGAAGGCCCCGTGTCGTTGAGGGGGACTGTCTCGTAGACGTATCCCCTCATTGGTACCCGCGAGCTTTCTGAGCGCGGAGCATCAGCGCGTACCTTACCGAGCTTGTCGACGGGATCGAGACCCACGGCGGCGGGGAAAGCCGTCAGCGTCCGATTTTTTTCAACTCATATGTCACAACTTGTGACCGTCTTTGTTAACACTTCCCCATTCTCCTCATGACAGCACCACCCCGACACAGCTCGGGTATGTCCATGCGATGGGCATACAGAACGAAACAGCCTCAAGGTCACCAAGCGAGACCAGCCCCAAAACGGCGTGAAATGTCCCTTAGATGAACCGCCGTGGCGCAGATATCCCGCCACAGCACACGGCCGTGCCATCCGTTATGAGTTCCATGCAGCGTCCGGCGCTGTCAACGCTTCCTGACTCGCGATTCTTTTCAAGGGCGTACTCCTCCCATTTTCCCTTGAACAGCTCCGCTTGAGAATAATGTAGAAGTACCTGGGATCGCTCTTCACATTCTCCCGAATACAGTTCTTCGCACGTCCACGCAGACCTCTCCACGAGACAGTCGTGCATGTCATCGGGATGAGGTGGAGGGACGTCGCAGGAAAGCAATGAGAGCTCGACGTACGTCCCATACACGTGTTTGAGCACCTTGATTCGGAGGTGTCGGTTGATCGTGCCGAGTAGCCACCCCTCCCCTTTTCTTTTTGTCCGCATCCCGCTGTCTCACACACCTCACATGCTCGTGTGGAGAATACCGACAGAATCCGTACCCCCGGCCGTCGGGGGTCTGCCAATCCGCCACAGGGTGTGTCAGCGTGTCTATGGCGCGTGGTTGGTGCGGCGACGCCCCGTTCGCCCGCCCGCCGGGTTGGGCAACTGCGCTTTGTCGTAGGCAAACACCGCTGCTCCGAGGAGCAGCGTGAGGATGGTAAACGTGCGCTCCAGCGCGTCCTCGTTTTTTTGCAATACTCGATCTTGAGGATGCTAGATTGATATTCGTCGGCATCTTTCGTACGTCCAGATTCGTGAGCGTCTCCATTCAATAAATCACGGGTACCTCTACGCGAAAGTCGATGTCAGGAAAGGCCCTGGCCGTGCTATCTAAGTAGCTTGCTCGCATCGACTGTGAATTTGCGGACGGAATACCGGAGCAACATCTATCGTGGACAACGCAAGATGCGTGTCCCCAAAGGCGCTGTATTCTTCGGTTCAAGGACGGGTTGGTCGGTTGGATAGGTGGTGTATTATTACGAGCGTTGTCGATAGGATGCACGTGGTGCGCGGCATCCCGAGGGTACAACCATGCGCGAGGGCAACGTGGGTTTTGAACGTGCATTGTGTGCGACCGTACGAGGCGGCGGATTGCACACGATACGCGCGCTGTATGACGATTCACGTGGCGCGGGTTGCGCCCCCAACGCTCCCTGTATGAGGCCGGACGTCGTGGCGCTTGTGCACTGTATGCGCATTGTCCGACTCGGTGTCGGAGCTGGGGTGAATAGCCCGCCGTCCCCTCCCCTTCGACCACCTTACGTGGAGCTGCCCCCACACGCGCTCCCTTGCTCCGCCTTTGATAGTTGCGACCGATCGTCTCATCATAACCGAGCCGACCTCTACCCCGCGGCTGACCGCCGTGGTCCTATCTTCGAGTGATGGTGGCCTCCCGGACGCGTCACCTTGTCCGCGTGAGGCGACCGTCGACTTGACGAGCGCCGCGGCGCCTCTCCCTCCGGTGTTCCAGAAGTGTCGCTCTCGCTCTACTACGGTTTCCGTGGAGTTGGTGGCCCCCGCTGTGGAGCCACCCCAGCCGGTACTGGCGTTCCGTCCGGCTACCGCGTCCGCCGAGGCGGTCGGCGGCCGTCCTGTCGGGCGCCCCGGGGTCACGCCGTGCGTCACTGACCCTCCTGCGCTCGCGGTGGTCCACACCGAAGGTAGCGGCCCTCAGGTTCACTGTAGTATAACCTCTTGGGACTAGATTTAGATTAGATCACCTACTGTAGAGCCCGAGCTCTACAGTACGACGCGCACGAGCGCACGCGCTGTCAGCACGGAATGCTGACAGCCCTACAGTACGCGCGACCCGCACCCACTACTGTAGCCGACCACAGTAGCACTACAGTCCAGTACGTACTGTACTGTAGTATGATAGGACTTACTTGTACATTAAATACGCGAGCGGACCGACGGCGGACGGGTAAGGGCAAGCACGAGCTTTTCCAGAACCCACGCCTCTGGTCAAGCTCGCCCCGCTTATTCTAGAACGGGTTCCCACTAGCCCGTATCTAGTTAGGAGCCGAGCGAGCAGGGGACGTGCGAGCACGCGAGCGAGCAGGGGACGTGCGAGCACGCGAGCGAGCCTAGATCCGCCTCCGCCCGTCAGCGCTGGTACGTCACCAAACGCTGCGCCGGGGCGTCGAGCCGTAGATCGGCCCGCGCGTGCGCGCGTCCCTGACCGTACCCGCTCTACCACCGCTACCCGGGCTCGCCCGGTTCCGTTAGCTGGGGTTGCTTCCCTTCTCCGATCAGGGTCTAGCAGGACTGTGCATACAACCCCTCGACGTTGGGGTTTTATGCTACAGTGGTCTCCCGACCTAGAAGACTCCGAAGATCATTCTGAGAAGGTTGCTGCTTTCCTCGGCGTCCGTACGCGTCGAGATAATCGAAGGGTCCGAACCCTCGGTCCACTCCGCACCGGCCGATGTGCGGGCGTCAGCGCTACGCTTTCTACATGGCGACGGCGCCGGAGGTCCTCGAGACCGCGAACCGTCGCTGGACTACTCAGAAGGACGCGCTCGCGCGATGTACAAACGCATCACGGGGTACATGAAGGATGTCCGGACATCCCTTCGTATCGACGTGACCGATCACGTCTACGCCCGCAGTAGGGACGAGTTGCGCTCCCTCCTTGAAGGCAGGTTTGAGCACGTGATTCAGTCCTTGGAGAATCTGCGCGCGCTCGGCGACCACTGGCACTCCGTCTAGTGTTGGTCGAGGACGCACGCATCGATTCCCTACGGCGGACGTTGCAGATCGACCCGCAAGTACGAAATCCGGGGTACGACGAAACCCGCAGCCTTCCCATCTGCCGAACAGATGGGAGCGTTCGCGCATACGGCTGCGGAACTCAACTCGACGCGCCGGCGCGCTCGTGAGTTAGAACAGAACTCGGCCGTAAGGTCGCCAGGAGCCCCCCCGAGAGGGCCCGGTGCCACTGTTCCTCCGGGCGCGTCCGATGCGCAGGAGTGGCCTCCGACTGGTGCCGTCACCAGTCGGAGCGCGGAGGATATCAAACCAACGGCCGACGCGAATTTCGCGTCCGAGACTAAAGCTCCGCCGCATGCCCCGGAAGCATGCGGCAGTTGCGACAGGTACCGTACGGGCACGACCAGGACCGTGGAGGAGCCGCTCGCGGATCCGGAGAACCCATGTTCTCCGTCGATCCTCGCTGGGGCGGCTACCCGACGGTGGACTACACCGCGCACCCCGGTCCGGTAGACGCACTTACACCACCCGTCACCCCGTCTAGGGCGTTCGTAAGATGGAACAGGCATCGGCCGAAAGGTCGCCCGGGCCCCCGCGAGGGGGCCCGGTGCCACTGTACCTCCGAACGCGCCCGACGCGCAAGAAGAGAGCCCGACTGGTGCCGACACCAGTCGGGTCACTGGGCGGCGCAGCCCCAGGACGGACGCGAATTTCGCGTCCGAGACCCAAGCCCTACCGCATGTCTGTCGCCGGAGACATGCGGCAGATGACACGCGTACCGTACGTGGACGACAAAAGACGCGGAGATACCGCCCGCGGATCAAGAGAACCGATTCTCTCTTTCGATCCCCGCTGCGGCGGCTATCAGCCGGTGGACCTCACGGCGCACACCGGTCTGGTAGACGTCCGTACGCTACACGAATTTGTAAGCGGACTAGCCCCTGCGACCCGGGCCGCAGTGGCTGAGACGGTCCAACGATTGCCCGCGCAACAGAAGACATACGTTCCAACGATCCGCCGTATCGCGACGGCGGGAGGCACAACGTGCCGCGCCCGGCGCGGTTTGCCGCTGCCGGATCCGAAACCGACAGCGAGGGGGAATCGAACCCCGAGGTCGCATGCGACAAGTTCGCCTGCGGCATCCCTCCACATAGGAGAAGATGAGTGGCAGGCCGACTGTCCTCATTACGCGAGGCTACAAGCCCGTGGGAGGCCGACCTCCCACGCCAGCATGAAAGAGATCGACTAGAAGCTTCGCGACTGCGTTCGCGCACACGCTGAAAGCCGGGAGTGGTACGGACCACAAAGTCTCGGAGTTGGATATCTCCCGTCCGGCAGGAGGATGCGTGCCGTCCTGCGTGCCTCTGCTTTCCGACAAGGAGGTACGCCACGCGGTATAATTCGCGTCACGGAAGGTAGCACGTACGTGTGCTGGCTATGCCGTAAGTACGGCCACGACATGCACGCGTGCCCGTTCCTGTCGCCAGAACAACGGATGTTCACGGCGTACAGGAACTACCGTTACGAGATGGAGACGCGCCCCGGAATGCGCAATCTCGTCCGCCAGGCGGCGGGCGAAGATGGCCCCCGCGTCAAGGATTCCCGAACCGTTCGGGTGGGGGCGCACGCTTCGCCCCACGAGGAGGCAGGTACCGTCGCAACGAGCTTGATACTCGTGACCGATGCGACTTCCGTCATGTGGATTGACAGTACCCGCGCCAAGAAGGAAGAGGAACTGGGACCGATCCCGGCTTCCTCCGGAGGTACAGAACGCAATCACGTACACCCAGGATTGAGCAGAGGATCCGAATCCTCTGCCCTTGGACGAACGTGGAGCAGCCCTGACGTTGGCTGCTCCCCAAGTGTTGCAGCGTCCGGACGCTGCAACCCGAGGCCGCGAAGTACTCGGGTTTGATGTTCCCTTCCGCCCCACAAGAAGCCACCGAGAACCCCGTGGGTCCGGTGGCGACCACAATCCTCAAAGAACGCGAAGGCGCCCAGGCTTCCGTAAGCCCGGCGCGTGTTAATGAAAGAGAAGACACCCTGACCTCCGTAGGTCAGATGCCACGGACCAACCGTGAAGGCCCCGGGGCTTCCGTAAACCAAGTGCACAGGATGGAGCGTGAGGCGTGTGCCGATGCAACACGCCCCGAAGATCCCACCGAACGCCGTGTCGCCGAGGGGATCGCACATGCGCTACACTTCCCCGACTTGACCGATAAAGTCGGGAAGGCAGGAGCTGGCCGACCTAGTTCCGCAGAGAGGACAGCCGTCGAGAAGGCAGGGATCGGTACGGACGACCCCCGGCCAAGTGCCCGCCGCCGACGGAAGGCACTCGAACCATGACGATCGATCGTGATGGTGTGACTGAGCGCGTCACCGCTGACCGCTGGGTGCACCCGCCTCCGCCGATAGACGCGCCACGGACGAGTACGACAACCCCGGGTGACCTTGCCGACAAGGTCACCGAGGAAACGCAGTATGCCGTCGAACGATTACTCCGGCATCGAACCACGGAGGACGGAACTACGGAGTTCTTCATCAAGTGGGCGGATTCCGACATGCCCACCTGGACCGCGCGGACTCACTTCTCGGAGGAGTTGGTGTCTCGTTACGCCCAACGCCTCCGGAGGCGCACCGGCAGGGACCTCACTTCAGGCGTGAACGCGGACGTTCACGCTTAAGGGGGGGCCCTCAACTGTCTCGTTACGGCTAAATTCAACGGCTCCGTTACTGTTAAATTAGTCTCTCGCGGTTAGAGACGGATGGGACGTTCGAAAGCCAAGCCGTATTTGGCTTTCGAACGCCAAGGACGCGAAACGTAAGGACAGGCAGTACGGACTGCCTGAAAGAAATGTGGCCCGCGTAAGGATCGACGATGCGAAGATTGCAGTTAGCTCGAGGGGAAGGCAAATACCTCTTTCGGAGGTGGTGCGCCAGACGCCCCCCGAGCAGGGTCGCCGGACGTTCCGTTAAGTCCGGCAACCGCAGCGAGGGGACGCCCGACGAACGACGCGAGGCGTCGCAGATTGCGGAGAGGAAGCGAGGCACGTAAGCGCAGAGACCGAGAGAGACTGTGGCTCGCGAGGACAGGAGGTCCCGGATACGACACCGAGCCGCCCTGCCGCCGGCTTATACCCGCACGAGTACAGCCGCGGCAAACCGCCACCGCCGCAGTCCGGAAATATGCAAAAATAGGGGTAAGGAAAAATTACACAGTCGTACCCCTGACATGGTCGCTGCGTACTGTACGCGGGGTGCGGTGTGCACGACACGAACGAGCCGATCCGACGGCGAGGGCCGCGAAGGAGAGGACGATTGCCGCGCGTCCGCGCCCTCGCCCCGACGACGAGGGGCGCGAAGGAGGAATGCGGGAACCCGCGGCGCACGCGAAAAGAATTTGGTCCGCGCATGACCGCACACACATCACGGACTGTGCTGTGATTTTTTGGCAAAAAATGATTTTCGCGGGAAACATTTTTTGCGATTTTTGGGGTAATTTTGGAAAGGGCTCACGGCCGTACCTATGCGCGCACGTGCGCACGGGTACTGTACACGGCAAGCGTCGTAGACGCTGCGGGCTGTACAGGTCGGACGGACACTGACAGGACGGCGTCGCAGGGCCTCCGTACTCTTCGGATGAGTATGCGCGGACCCACGTTGCCCTTCGCCGCCGATGGCGAGGGTCACTACGGAAGACGACTGCCGCGCGCCAGCGCCCTCGCCTCGGGCGGCGAGGGACGCTTACGAAGAGCAACTGCACGCGCGCCGGCGCCCTCGCCACAGACGGTAAGGGGCGCAGAGGAAGGGCATCGTCGCGCGTGCCTGTGCCCTCGTCTCGGACGGCGAGGGACGCCTACGACGAGCAACTGCACGCGCGCTTGCGCCCTCGCCACGGACGGCGAGGGGCGCGGAGGAAGAGCAGCAGCACGGAAGCTCGCGCCCTCGTCTCGAACGACGAGGGACGCCGACGAAAAGACGAATGCCGGGCGGTGTGCCCTCGCCGCCGACGGTGAGGGGCGCCAAAGAACGGAGCCTTCGTCGCGAGCTCGCGCCGTCGCTCCAAACGGCGAGGGACATTGACAAGAAGCCGACTTCCGCGCGCCGCGCCCTCGCCTGGGACGGAAAGGGGTGCTGAGAAGAAGACGACTTCTGCGCGACGCGCCCTCGCCGCCGACGGCGAGGTGCGTCAAGGAAGACGAATACGGCGCGCTGTGCCCTCGCCACGAACGGCGAGGGACGCCGAGGAAGAGCAACGGCTGCGTGCCTCGCCGTCGCCGCCGACGGCGAGGGGCGCCAAGGAGAAGATCATCCGTCGCGCGCTGCGCCCTCGCCACGGACGGCGAGGCACGCCGAGGAAGAGAAACGGCTGCGTGCCTCGCCCTCGTCGCCAACGTCGACGGGCGCCAAGGAGAAGATCATCCGTTGCGTGTGGCGCCCTCGCCACGGACGGCGAGGCACGCCGAGGAAGAGCAACGGCTGCGTGCATCGCCCTCGACACCGACGGCGAGGGGCTCCGTGGAGAAGAAGGAACGCGCATTTTCGCGCCGTCGCCGCCGACGGCGAGGGACACTGAGGAGAAGCGGGAGCTGCACCGCAGATTCCATATCTCATAATACTTTTTCTGACTCTTATTAAATACAAAAAGACTTTTCGATGACTGCGGAACCAATGCAGTCCGATTGTTCTGCAATATTTAATTTATTCTCCTCAAAATCTCTCAAATATCAAATAATGGTTCCTCAACCTCTATCATGAGCTGCATGACGTTTGCTAAAGCATGAAAACAATATGAATGAAGTGAAATTGTGATGACGAAAGCGGTGGCGGATAACCGCAAATTGTTTCAATCGCCCATTCATGATTTCATGACGAGCTCGAATACGATCGAACTTCTCCCGATCTGTCTCCTGTACCAATGTAGGAGTCAAGCAGATCTCGTCCGGGTACCCGCTGTCAGCTATGACCTTTTCATTCGGCGCCAACGCACTTTTCATACCTTCGCGAAAGATTTTTAGATCTGGATAAGAACCGCAAGGAAACGGGCCATTGACCCAAACTATGTGTCCAGTAGAAATTGATGTTCCAATCTCATACCGTAGACCTGGTCCATGAAACTTGTGCGAGAACCATTGAGAAGAAAAAGGGCCTTGGTTCGACGATTGGACAGTCCGTCTCGTCTACTGACACGTGAACATACTCCTCTACGATGTTTCCGTCACGCCGATCCCAGTGAATCTGCCCATTAAAAACGCTAAAAGTTAGTTCTAGACACTCAACATACCTCAATTTCGACTGAGTGATTTTTGCTTACACATTTGACATCCGACAATAAAATGACGAATTTCCAGCACCTTTTCCGAAATGTTTTCTCATCGCAAGCAGTGATTGAACTGTTGATATGTTCAGTTGCATAGACTTTCAAAAATAAAAGTGCCCACATTAGATGTTCTGGCATGGAATTCGGGGGGAGTGAGCTGCCAAGTGTATTCCAAACTATGGCGCAAACACGAGGCGAAACACCAAAAAATTCTCTGAAACGACGCCAATGCCCGGACAAGGAGGCCGACTTGCGCATGATTTTTTCTCCCGCAATGGAAAAAATGGAATCATTAACAACTATTGCGGATGCCATCGTCAAGTAGAGTGCTTTGGTACCGGTAGAATTGTATTTAGTTCATGTTCCTCTTTATAAATTTCGGTCGCCAAGGCTTTTCTGTCGACAGCCAGTATTCGAGGGCGATCATCAGCAGAGCTTCATTGTTCTCTGACAGCGCGATGTTACGCAAAATTCTGTAAACGGGTCTCACTCTTCAAGAAAGAGCCTTCAGTCATGTACTGAACTGAAAAGGTCCATCCGTTACTGTGTTCTATACGTATCACTTGTGCCCTTTAATTAACACACGTGAATAATTTTATCGAGATTTGTACAGTTGCAAGCAGCATGGTAGACGTCAGCACCAACCAACTGTCAATGGGTACAAAAAGTGTAAATAAATTGACAGCACAGATTTGAATTACTCCAATTTTTTCAATTTTGCTCGGCAGGCAACATTTTGATGTTTCAAAAACTTTCACAAAAAACTTCAAGGCGAAACATAATCACTTGTATCAAATCGAATCTTAAAAAGTAAGTTCTACGTTTTTCTAGAAAATTAGTATGCTTCTCACACCATTAATTTAAAATTTCACTTCGAAAAGAGATAATTACTGTGATCTTCCGTCTCTAGTGAATTCTGGTTCGCCAAGTTTGCGAAATGTTTTCAAAAAATAAAGATTTGTGGCATCCTTAAAACAAGCGAATATTCTCTTTTTTGGGCAAAGTTCGAAAATTAAAATGCGAACGGAGGACAAATTTGTGGCCCTCAATTTGATGTTTTTTACAATGCAATTAAGCTATGTTTTTATAAATCTGGTTCGCTTCGACTACAGCCGAGTATCCCTGCACCTGTGCGCGACTGAGACTCAACGAACTTAACATGTTCTGCTTTCAGGTTTCGACATGAATAGAGTGTATCACCGTTTCACAATCGCATATGTTTCACCTCGCTAAGATTCACCAAACTTTAAATATATTTTCAATTTATGTAAGCCTACTTACAGCTGTCCCTAACAGTCCATTTTGTTAAACATTGTTGTCACCGAACTTTGGCTGCTCGTATCGCAGAGTATGGACCACAATAGGGGAACTGTCAAGGATAGATTTTTTGTGACAATGAAACGTAAAACATCCACGTAGAAGGTTGTCATTCTGACTTATGTTTAGGCGGGCACACGCAAACGAGCCAATACATTTTTGGCAAAATGTCGCTGACCACAAATATATTATTTTTTAATACAATTTACGGAGTGGGGGTGTAATGAGAACGGTGTCATTAGAATTTTGCGATAAAATCGGAGCTGGTTTGCTCATTTTATGGGCCGTCGAGGACATTGTCAGGGTGGAACACACGCTGGTTTCCATATTCCATATTCCCGACCAAGTTCAGAAACGGATCGCAAACATGCAGTTGACTCGCAGCTCAAAAGCTGGTATGCTGCTGCTCGCAAAATTTCGCAGTGGCGAAATCAATGGAACTGAAAAGCCAAAGGCGGTGCATTCGTCTGACACCGAATTTCAAAAAATTTCCCTGACAAATTTTCGTGCATTTTACAATCGCATGAAAAAAGAAATTTCTACAACAGGTACAGTACCATTTTTTAAATTTTTGTTTTTGGAAGCTTTGACTGCACCCCATTTCTACTCTAACTTCTTGCAATTTTTGTGATGGCGCGAACCATTGGAGATGCCGATTTAAACCGAAAATGTACGTTATCCTCGTTTGCTACGGTCCCAGCCGTAAAGCGTCCTCGTACAGTAGAAGAGGAGGAAGAAACAGACAACGGGGACAAAGGTTCGAAGGACGGTGATGAAATTATGCCACGTGGCTCAATGAGCTTTATGCCTCTAACACTCATTTCGGAGTGGCTGGAGCCTAAAACAATGACAAAAAGGGTCACTGTGTGTATAAATCTTCCCTCAGGTGTAAGCAATACTGGCTTTGCAGTGCGCGTCCTTGATGGTGGTTTATATCTCGAGCTTACGGTTACTTGGCCTGTTCCGATGACTTCGGTGGAAATGTTACACAGGAAATGGACAGCACCTCCTATCGATCGCCCTGAATTTATGTCGGACTACCATCCGGAGATTCTTGGCTTTGAGCAAGCTTTAAAAAAAGTAAGAGGTCATAGTCTGGATACCGTTCAGTCGGTTACGAAAATATCCCCGCCATTCCCGGTAGAAACTCACATCGTCAGCCAAATCGCGCTCGGGTGGCGTGACGATGCCATGCGCGCAGTTTATATTCGTTTGAAGGCGCTCGTTGAGGACTACGCGGTGCAAAATAACTCTTCGGAATTTGAAATTGTCTAAATCTAAGTAAACATAACAACACTGTTTTTGACATCGACAATGTCTTTTTAATGTGCAGTCCCGCTCCGCAGGTCAAGATTAAATTTCGGTTGAAGAGAAATTCAAGGTTACGACGACCATTACAAATTTTATTCAAGCATCAGTTGTGCCAAAATTGATTTCTCTACGATAGCACACACTGCATCTCACTGACGTTGCCTCGGCTGCCTCATTCGGAGAAACGAATTTTCCCGCACCCTCCTGTACGATACTTGGATATATACTGCATTGCATGTGCAGATGCGTTCTCAGTGCATTCCAGTTTGTATAACGTAATCAACCTCAATTCCGCTGAATTGAGGAAATTGGTACTGTAGCATGTCAGACATGGGCCGTCAACTTTGGGGTTGATTATACCGAACCTACTCTAACCTACGTGTCACTGTAGTCGAATTACTCTTGATGCAGGATGCGCTCCACCAGTGCCTCGTACTGGTATTCCCATCAACTCCCCTTCTTACCATTACTGGTGGCTTGAAACTCCCATACTTTCGCGATGGCGCTCATGAAGCGAACGGAGTAGTGGTTTTGTGAGAATATCCGCAGTCTGTTGTGCAGTTGGACAGTATTGAAGCTGAACAATTCCTTGAGCAACTTGATCCATCACAAAATGTTTGCGAATAGCGACATGCTTGGCGTTGCGCACACCTGATTCAGCCCAAGTGATTGCGCCTTGGTTGTCTTCCCAAATAGTTGTCGCTGCACGCTGACTTTGACTCAGTTCTCCCAAAAGTCCACGTGTCCAAATAATGTCCTTACATAGCTCGCTTGCTGCTGCAAATTCCACTTCAGTAGTCGAGAGGGTTACCATTTTTTGCTTCGAACTCCTCCATGATATTGCTGCACCTCTCAACATAAGAAGGCATCCAGTGGTTGACTTTCGATCTGTTCGGTCACCACCCCAGTCAGCGTCAATGTAACCCTCCAGTACACCGGTCGCACCTGAAATACGCAGCCCCAGTTCCCGACTTCCTTTAAGACACCGCGGCACTCTCTTGACAGCCACAATATGCGCTTGATTTGGGCAAGAGGTAAGGCGACGGAGTATCCCAACAGCTGCACTGATATCCGGTCGCGTTCTGGCTGCTAGGAACAGAAGTGCACCGATCATCTCACGATATTTCTCCTGATCTGCAGGAGCGGTGTCATCGAATTCCATTCCCGCGCACATCGGGGTAGACACTGATTTACAGTCTTCGAGGCCAAAACGACGTAGAATCTGATCTGTGTAGTGCGTCTGTGACAGCCAGGCACCTTTCTCGTCTCGGATGAACTTGATACCCAGAAATAGGTTCAGGCTCCCTAGGTCCTTGACATCGAGATGGCTTGCAACCTCCTTTTTCGCTTCAGACACGACGTCTTGAGTCGGGCCTATCACCAGTATGTCATCGACATAGTGTAGGAGCCATGTGTCGTTTCTGCGAAACACACACTGATTGTAGTTCAATATGCACCTGGAAAGGGGGGTGAAAAGAAAGGAAAACATTTGGATACGAAAAGTAGTCCGGGTTTGGGGGACACACGTGTGAATAATTGCACAGTTTTAATTTTTAATTATTTTATTTTATTTGGTTAATTAGTTGGCATTAATTTTGCTGACACTAGATTAGATCTAGAATCTAGAGCCGGGAGCTACTGTACTCGCCCCGGCGGGGCTCTATATAACTTAGCCCTTTGACCGAACAAGTCAATAAACCAACCCGAGTTGCCGGAGTTGAATGTCGCCTTGGTCGAAGTCCGTCTCTATCAAGACGCTCCCTTTTACCTAAGCCTACGGCATCCTCTATCGCTCGGGGTTCCCTTTTCTCTTTCCTTTATTTCCCTATCCTTTTCTATCTCTAATTCTACCTATTTTTCCCTTATCTTGTGTTGGTGCCATCGGCCTCGGTTGCGACCGAACCAGTGTAGGTGTTTCGAGCCATCGGGCGACACAGTTGACGTAGCGCTGCTACTGTGACCCATTATCCGACGGAGACCGTTGCAACGACGTCTCCCTCGAAGGGCTCCGTCGTATTACGAGCCAGTGTTGGTACCATCGGTGTCGGTTGCGACGGAACCGGTGTAGGTGTTTCGAGCCATCGGGCGGCACGGTTGACGTAGCGCTGCTACTTTCATTTCATCCCGTCGGGCTGCGTTGCGACGCCCCTGTCGAAGGCCTTGTCGCGTCACAAGGTGTCGAAGAAGCTCAACGAGCATTGGCCTTACAACCCAGTGGAACCGGGGTACCTACGTACGCGCCCCACTCCACACTCGTCGAGCAGATCTCTTCGCAAGTCTCTACCACACCGATCCCGGGCCGGGCTATTTCTCTGTGCCCCCCCCATCAGGGATCCGAGCTACTACGAGTCGCAAGCTCGTTTAAACGGAGAAGGGAGAGTCGGACACTCCGTATCGCTGTGCCATCGGCAGTTCTTCTTTTTGTTGCTGTTGTTGTTTTTGCTGGACCATCGGACCGCGGTCTCTGCCCGACAGGCGCATTGCACTACAAAAGTGGTCTCCCGACCTAGAATTTGTGGTGTACAGGAATCCTGATCAAGACTTTTTCCTACGACAAACCTGACCTGGAGACACACTACAAAAGTGGTCTCGGTAACGGACTCTTTTTTTATTTTCTTTTTGTTTGTAACTTTTTTGCTGCGTAGGTCCGCTCGTACGAGCGATGTCAACAAGCGCACCCGGGGATGTCGGTCCCGGGGCGAGCAGAGCCGGATCGGCACGAGCGTCGAGGATCCCGAGGGGTCCTCGCACCCGGAGCCAGGCCAATACGGCCACGGACCCCGGAGATCAAGAATCTCCTACGGGGATAGCCGCCGACAAGACTGACCTCGACGAGAAGTTGGAGAAGATGAGCAGCGAAATTCGCGAAGAAGCGAAGAAAAATCTCGAGGCTGAATTAGCCCTCGTCCGGAAGGAACTGGAGTTGCAAGCATCCGAGTTCCACACCGTTTTGGGAGAGCTGTCGGCTCGAGTGGATCTCGTCGAGAAGGAGCGAGGTGAGGCGACCGACGGTCTGGAGCCGGAGGTCCTAGCCTCGTTGAAAATTTCGGTCAAGGACGCGAGGCGCGACGCGAATCAAGCCTTGGAGTCCTTAGGAAAATTTAGAACAAGCATCGATGACCGATTCGATCGCGCCGCGCAACGTCGCAAGGACCTCGAGCAGGCCGCGGATCAAGCTCCGCAAGGATCGGACGACGAGCCGCTCCCTTCGGGTAGAGAGGACGACCGTCGGTCGAAGAAGGACAAGCCCGCTCGGCAGCGGAGTTCTAAGTCGAAGCCCTCGAAGAAGGACAAGCGACGTACAAGCAAGGGTCACTGTAGTGACGATCCGGAGAACCGCGACTCACAGTCGGAGTCGCTGGGTCCCTCCGAAGATGGTAACGGCGGTTCGTCGAACCATTCGGGCGATTCCGAACGCCGTTCAGAAGACGGAAACGGAATTTCGTCAAGCAAGAAAATTTCCTCCAGACGAGGCGGAGTCACTTCGTCCGCCTCGCGGAGAGACAAGGACGCGGAGCCCGAAGATGTCGCAACGCGGCGCGGGCCGCGATGGGAGGAGTTGGAGGAGCTGAATCCGACCAACTACCTCTTCAAGAAGTTACTTTCGTACCGAACGTACCGCTTGCGGAACCCGCAGACATATTTGTCAAGTTCCCGGCGGACCGCCGTGCGAAAAATTAGGAGAGAGATTCCGCCTAAGGTGAAGAAGGACAACACGTTCACAGGAGAGGACGGGGTCCTTGTGTTGGATTTTTTGGCAAAGTTAGTTCAAGAGTTTGATACTCAAGAAATGAACGAGGGGCAAGCGATCCGCCTGTTGCCTGAATTTTTAAGCGGCATCGCCTTGAGACAGTACACTTCGGTGTCTCAGACGGCCGGGGCCCATCACGGAAATATATCCGTTTGACCAGAGGCCGTACAGTGGTTGTTGAGGAGTTTCGCAACCGACGAGGCGATCCGTCAAGCCGTGCTCGCATTGCGAGAAGTTCAGCAAAGACCGTCTGAAGACGAGATGGAATTTTATATCCGTCTGACGGACGCAAGCAACCGATGTGGAAACGTATATTCGATGGAAGAACAGATGACGATCTTTATTGAAGGACTCGATTCGAGTATCAAGCTGATGGTATCTCAATACCGACAAGACAATCGGGACGTTTCATTTTTGACACTAGTGAATTACGCGAAGGCGCATGGCTCGGCGAGCCGCGCTAAGGACAAGAAGACCAAGAAGGTCACGATTCAGACGCCGTCGACGTTCAGGGCGGGGAAGAAGCCGAGGGCTTCTTATCCCGGTCGCAAAAGTCACGCCGCAGTCCATTTAGCCGAGTCCATGTCCGCGTCAGATGACCGCGGTGCGCATGGGAGTAGCGAAAATCACTACGAAGGAGCGTTAGTAGCCGAAGGCGAGTTCATTGAGCCATCGGAGGGCTACGGACACGAGGACTACGGGGACAGCGGGTCGTCAACTTTACCGACGCCTGCATACACGACGGAGTCGTTTTCAGAGCCCACGGATCCCGTGATGATGTTTCGGGGGCGCGGCCACACGCCGGCGCCGCGCATTCCGATGGAAGACAAGGGTACGACGTTTCGAAGGCCAGGCTGGATGGGAAGGCCGCAACGCCAAGGAAGGCCGGCGGCCCATGGAGGACCTAGGACGCCGTATCCCGTCAAGACGCACGGTCTGGTGTGCTATCATGGCTATGAAAAGGGGCACGCCGCGCCAACGTGCATTCTTTCCCTCCGGGAAATGCACCGAGTTTTGGAAAATTATGAGGCGTTGTCTCCGATGGAGAGGTTAGGGATACCATCGACGAGTTACCTGAAGGTCAAGAATTGGTTCGATTCGCAGACGGCGAGCACGCCGAGTGCTTCAACGCCGAGGTCGAACCAACCCTTCAGAGGGCCCACGGCGGGGCCCGCGCCGTCGGATGTGAGAAGGATCCCGCAGTGGCAGGAAAACTAGAGAGGGGAATCTCGCATGAGTCGCGAGAGGCACAGGGTCGACGTACTGTGCCCGGGGCTCAGCCCCGTTCCCCGTCTCTAAAGGAAAAATCAGGCCTCGAGGAGGAGGTTGTTGGATTGGTGGATAAGCCCAAAGGGCCAGCTCAAGTCAAGAAAATTTTGAGCCGAGCCCGAGATCATCCGCTGGAAGAAGTTCGAAGACCCTGGTACAGGGTTAAGCGAAGGGAGTGTCCCGAGAAGATTTTGGTCCTTGCGCGAAAAAACTACAAAGTTTACGCGGACATCGGACCCACAATTGGATTGATGAGCCGGGTGTTGTCTGTTTTAGACACCGGCGCGGGACTAAACCTTGTGCGAAAATCGGAACTCCCAGCTGGAATGGAATCTCTAGTGTCCTACGGACCGACCCAAGATATCGGCGACGCGAACAATAGGCCACTCCAGACTCTCGGAACCATCAAGATGCCCGTGAGGCTTGGAAAATTTGTGGCCGCAGCCGAGTTTATTGTATGCGAAAAACTAGCCGTCCCGCTAATTCTAGGCGCGGACTACTGTGACCGGTTTGTGGAAGCAATTTATCCAAGGAAGAAAACGGTTGAGTTGACGGATTTCTCGGAGGTTCCGATAGTTAGGCGGTTCTCGACGAGAAAAGGGAAGAAGAATCTCGTCGCGGGAGAGGACGAGAATGATGGAAAGGGGGAGCGAATTTCCCCTAAGGTAAAAGTGGCAAGAGCCACGACTATCGAGCCAGGGACGCAGCGCGTCGTGGAATGCACCTCGAAGAGGGCGGGCTTGGTGGTGGTTCAGCCGTACTCGTCGTTGTACGAAAGGCACGGGTTGACGTGCACGAATGGTGTCGTTCAGGTTGAGCCTGACAGGCCATTTCGTTTGCTCGTTGCGAATTTTAGGACGTACCCTGTCAGGGTGCAAAAAGGCCAAGTGGTGGCAGAATTATTACCGCACCCGAGAGCCGCGCTCTAGAGCAAAACCACCATTGGTGAAGTTCTCGGAATTCAAGAAAGGAAGAAGGAGAATTTTCCTAATTCCACCAAGGCGCCTACGGGCGAGACAGGATGCGAACCGTCGGATCAAGGCCGCGAGGACCAGCCAGAAGAACGGTCGGCAGGGCTCTCCGCGTCGGCATCTACGAAGCCGCAACGCAGGATTGAGCCGCCACCGCCGGACGTGGAGGACCTCGACCTGAGCCACGTACCGGAACGGCTGCGCGAGCGGTTCCGTCGGATGTTGAAGAAGTATTCAAGGATGTGGGATGGGACGCTTGGCGAAATTAATACCACCGTCCATCGGATCGAGTTGATACCCGAGACTCGCCCCATCGCACAAGCCCCGTATCGGGCCGGGCCTAAAGCCCGCGAAGTAGAAGATGCAGAGGTGCAGAAGATGTTGGAGGCAGGAGTGATAGAACCAGCGCAGTCAGAATGGGCGTCGCCCGTGTTGCTGGTGCCCAAGCCGGATGGGTCAATGCGTTTTTGCGTAGACTACCGCAGGCTGAACGCAGTGACGGTGAAGGACACGTACCCCTTACCGCGCATGGATGAGTGCCTGGACTCGCTTGGTGACACCAAGGTTTTCTCCGCGTTGGACGCGATTTCGGGATATTGGCAGATGCCTATCCCTGAGCGCGACCGCGACAAGACCGCATTTTCGTGTCACTCAGGTCTGTATCGCTTCTCAAGAATGCCCTTCGGGTTAACTAACGCGCCAGCGACGTTTCAGAGAGCAATGGATATCCTGCTCTCTCCGTTCCGTTGGAAGTGCTGTTTGGTGTATCTGGACGACATAATAATTTTTAGCAAGTCGTGGGAGGAGCACATTGTGCACGTGGATGAGATACTTTCTGTATTGGAGAAGGCAGGTGTGAAGCTCAAGCTTCGCAAGTGTGAATTTTTCGTCGAAAAGATCAAGTACCTGGGCCATGTCGTTCGGCCAGGTACATTGGAAGTGGACGCCGCACGAACCGTCGCATTGGAACAAGTGAGGTACACTCAAACGCAGACCCAGCTCAGGAGCTTCTTGGGACTTTGTAATGTCTACCGCAGATTCGTTCCGCATTATGCGAAAATCGCGCATCCGCTCAATCAACGGTTGAAGAAAGGACAACCGGTCCAGTTCGAAGGATTCGACGAACCGTGCAAGAAAGCTTTTCATAAGCTCAAGGACGCCATCCTGGCACCGCCGGTGTTGGCGCTGCCGAAGAAGGACCTACCCTACTCGGTAGATACCGATGCAAGCGACTACCAAATAGGCGCTGCACTATTTCAAACACACCCGGATGCGCAACGCAAACCCATCGGGTTCTTTTCAAGAACGTTAGCCGCAGCCGAGGAAAACTATTCTGTATCAGAAAAAGAATGTCTAGCGGTAATTTGGGCCGTACAGACTTTAAGACCATATCTATATGGCGAGCACTTCGTCGTGCATACCGACCATGCCTCATTGAGGTGGTTGATGAACGTAACCGACCCCAGCGGGAGATTAATCCGATGGAGGCTACGCCTCTCGGAATTCGATTTTGAAATCAAGTACAAAAAGGGAAAGGCTAACAGCCAGGCGGACGCTTTGTCAAGGTTGCGAACCGCAGGAGAAACCGTCGACGAAATCGACGACGAAATCCTTTGCTTTATGGCCGAACCGGCCGAGGGTACAGTGGAGGACGAGGAAAGTATTGACGCGGCAGACGACATCCTCGCTCTTGAGGGGGGGACCGCCCCTGATCGCCTCGATCAATTCCAAGCTGTCACTCCGGAGGAGCTCATTCGCGAGCAAGCCGTCGACCCCTTCTGCAACCGCATCAAGGAAGAAATGGACGCCGGAAAGGTGAGAACGTTCAGCACGGAGACCAAGGAACTCGAAGGAACTCTATGCCGTACCGCGGCAGAGTTCGTACAAGTGGTAATACCACAATCGTTAAGGGACCGCGTCCTAGGGTTGAGCCACTACGCAAAATTGGCAGGCCACCCGGGAGGCAGGAAACTTTACAAGACTTTGAGAAGGTATTTTTATTGGCCTACGATGGCCCTAGACTGCTACGCAGTCGCGAAGAATTGCGCCGCATGTGCGTGGGAAAGGGTGAAGTTAAGAAAAAACACGAAGGAAATGAAGCTGTTCACGCCCAAAGCGCCGCTGGAATTTGTCGCCATCGACATCCTCGGCGAGCTAATTACAACTAAGCGAGGAAATCGGTATATTCTCGTGATCAGCGATCGATACTCGAAACTGGTACGAACCGTGCCGTTGAAGAAGATATCAGCTGCGCTCATCGCACAAGCCTTCGTTCACCGTGGGGTATTCGTGTACGGACCGCCGGTCAAGCTGCTGTCCGACAATGGAACACAGTTCACGGCCCGGTTCTTTCAGAACGTCTGCCGAATTTTCGGCATCCGCAATGTGTTCACGACTGCATACCACCCGCAAGCCAACGGCCAAGTTGAGAGATTTAACCGCACGCTGACTTCCGCGCTGCGAAAATACGTTGGAGAGCACCCCAAGGACTGGGACTTATTTAGCGACGCTGTGACGTTCGCCTACAACACACAAGTTCATCGAACTACGAACATTGCGCCCTTCGATCTGGTGTTGGCTCGGGCGCCGAGAAACATTGCGTTACAAGCGCAACCAACTTTGGAGAACTTCAGCTCGTCACGAGCATACTACCTGAAATGGCATTCGTGGTTGGAGAGCCTAATGCGAAGCGCCGATAGGAGTTTGCGAAAGGAACAAGCCCGATACAAGCGAAATTTCGACGCACGCCTTCGCAAACCGCAATCTGAGATCCCACCAGGGTCCTACGTGTTCCTCCGGAAGGAGCAGGGCACGGCTAGCGAACCGAAACATAAGCTCGCAAAAGTCGCTACAGGGCCTTATCAGGTCAGACGATCGGATCAACATACGGTAGTCATTGCCATTGGCGATCAGGAGGAACGCGTATCGCGAGACAGGGTGGAATTAGCCCCAAGCCCAATGGACCATGCGCCGATAACCGGCCTACTTCAAGCGCTACAGTTCCTGGGAGAGCCGGAGTTAAACGAAGAAGGAGAGGCAATGGAGGACGAGGAACGTCCTCACACCCGTGCGCCTACGACGGGGGACCTGGATAATTTAGTTGGTCAAACGCCGACAGCGGAGACACCTCCAAACCGACGCGAGCTCGAAACGTCCAGAGAAGAGGACGAGTTGGAAGATCTTCAGAAGGGGGAAGGAAACAGTTCAGAGAAAGGAGAGGAAACAGAGAACACGGAATATGTAATCGACCGGGTCGTCGACCACGATTATCAAAATGATAATTTGATTCTCAAGGTGGAATGGTACGGTTATACGCCCGAGGACGCGACGTGGGAGCCCATTGAGCAATTGCCCCGCAGTGCAGCCGTCACGTATTTTCGAAGGAATAAATTACTCTTGCCGCCGCAAGTCGCGCACGCGCAAGCGGGGTAGGCATCGTCAATAGAATTAGCCGATTAGGAAACACGGAAGAGTCAGAAATTCGAAACGAAGGGGTCCGAAAGCAAGGCAAGTCGGAGCGAGAGGAGTAAGGCAGTTTTCCGTCGGGAACGCCTTTGCAAAAAGGGATTGACGAGCGGGTTACCCTCGAGTCGAGGGAGAAGGAGGGTAAAAGATGCAGTTGATGTAGAGACGCATGCGAGGGAGGCCGATCGAGAGAAAGTGAATGACGCGGGACGCGATAAGACCGCGAGTGAAATGTTGGAATTGTATTGGGGATGGTCCCCATCAGGAGGCTCTCGAGTTGGAAGTGATGGGGTGAACAGCGTCGCAGAGAGAGGGAGTAAGGACAGTCGCCGGAAACGAGACCCCTCGGAGTGAGGAGAAGGGAACGAAATGACTCAAGCGAGTTTGCCTGAGACCCCCGCCCATGAATGAAATGGCCTGCGCGGCCAGGCTGTGGAAGGGAAATTTACTGTAGTCTCAAGCTGAGGTAATTTACCTCCTTGGATACGATCACACGAGGCCGCCGCGCGCACGTGATGTGACGGCTAGATCGATGATCCGCCCTCATGGAGCGGGATTTAATCAAAAAAAATTGGGGCTCGCTGTTGCTAAGCTATCGCGTGTATATATAGGGGACAGGCGCCCTCTATCTGCTAAGACTGAAGACCACGCGCAAGACACAGGCGGACGGCAACATTGTGTCACAAGCCGCTTTGTAACACGTACTCTTCCAATACCGACGTCCTCATCGAGGAAAACTGTTTTTGAACAGGATCAGCAGGGACAAACACTGTCACGCATATAACTTTCCTGCGCTAAGGGCGATCTACTTACCTACTTACTACAGTAATCGACCCCCCCCCAGGTCTTTCTTTTGTTTTTGTTTCTGTTTTTGCTTTTGCCTCTTTGTTTTGTTTTTGTGACGTAGAGAACAAGAACCCCGCACCGTGGAAAACGGGGAACAAGCGTACCGGGTCCCGTGTGAGCAAATGGGACGCCCAAGATCGAGGAGGCTCTGTGAATCGTCGATTGTAATTAATTTATTACACTGTATGTCACGTCGAGAAGGAGAGCGGGCCTTTGTTTTAAGTTGTACAAGAAGGTCAACTCTCGAGACTTCGTATGTCTGCCTCAGAGAGAGTACCGCGCGAGTATTCGGAGATGATTCTGACCGACAAAGGACACTGCAACGCCCGAAGTCATGCCCTAGACGAGGATCCGTCACCACGATGTTGCTAGAGCCGACGGCCTCTCTGTTTGTACTGACGGTTGTTCCGAACAGCCGCAAGAGCAGGACGCTTACAAAAAGGGGCGAATTTGGAGAGTTGGTCCCCTGAAACGAGGTCATGACCGATGGAGGGCTACGAAGCTAAAATTTCTATGTATTGGATTGCGGGAGGACGTACCAAAAAAAATGATGTCCATGTGAATGGTATTGCGCGTGTACGGTGATAATTCACCAGCACGACGAAGAACGACGTAGTTGCTTCCGGCGACCTTCAGAGTACGCTTACTAATTCTACTGTACCTGCAGAGAAGGGCATAGTGCCCAGGGTGGAGATACGGTATCAAGTCCCGGAAGGCGTTGAGGGGATGCGATTACTGAATAGGAACACACACGCTGGCCGGAGAGACGCGCTGAGGATGAACACATCGAATACGACGTTCTCGCAGGAGAGGACACGTAAAACAGGACCGACAAGAGACTACAGTCACGAGGCGCTCCCTTCAAGACCAGCACCAGTCGCGTTTCGGAAATGTAAAAGGGGATAATCCCCCAAGTGTGCAATCTGATCGTCCAAGGGGTAAGAGACTCAGGGACTCATCGAGCCCAGTCCCGCGACACGTATTGAGAGGAAGACAGATGAGGGGTGAGACACTCCCGGTGCCGCTAGAAGCCCTGAAGGGCAGAACGCATTGGAAGGGATGTTCTGTCTTAATATTATGCGAGAACGCCAACGCGACGCAGACGACGCAGGTGTCTTCTGGCACTCGACAGGGACATGATTTTTTTGTGGAGGTCGTAGGGGAAGTTGGGGAGAAATTCGAGCACCCAGCTCATTTCCTTACCATCGGGGAAACGACCCCGCCCCTCGACGAGAGCCATGTGGGACAGACAGAACAGGTCCAGCCATCCCACCGCATTGTCTTGTGGTTCACCGTCGGTGATGAGTAAGAGCCGACATGGGCGAACTACAGTGCGCTGAGAGCAGGAATGAGGAGAGACAACATGCGTCCGTGTCGGGGAGAGGTAAAGGACACTTCGAATCGAGCCCGGGCGGAGAAACCCATCCCCTCAGAACTAAGGCAAGTAAGAAAAGGAGGTTGAAATTTTCCTCAACTATAGGGCTGCACGCCAGAAAAATAACGAAGAGAATGCCTATTTCGCCTGAATTTCGGCAACGGGATCAGGAAAAATTAGGACACTTGTCCACGCGTCAATTTCGTGCGAGATACTTCAGCCCGGCGGAGCCTGACGAGCGACGACGCCCCCAAGCCAAGGATCGATGCCGTGTCGGATCGTTGCTACGCAAGGTGATCAAATTGCGAATTTCAAGGAAAGGGGATCTACGTCCCAACGTCATGTACGCGTCGGCAAATCCGGACAGCAAGAGAATTCAAGGTCGTCGGCACGCTGATAGAATGGCAGTCTGAGGAGCTCTCGCGCACGATTCATCAAACCATCTACGCAAGGAGGACAATACCCCGACGATAATGAAATGTAACGTCGAAACAGACGCCTACAGTGGCGTCGTGACGAGGGTAGAAGGACAACGTCGCCAGTATTACGTCGACCATATTTTATTTCCCGCAAGGACCAGGCCAGGAGAAGGAGAAGGGATCCTCTCACGTGGCAAGAAGCTCACACATTTTACCATGGAAATTGAGACCTCGTTGGAGATATAGTGTCTCCCTCGGAGGGAGACGACACCAACCAGCGACTATCGAAGATCGCGATCGCAACCGCTACGTCACACCGCTTCCAACTGGTGGAGCGCCACGCCACAACCCCCTCCACAAGCACACACAATGCCTATCGTCTTTCTCTCTTTCTACTTTTCTATCTTGCTATTTTTTTATATTTTGCCTCCCCTGTTTCCCTGCCTAATTGTTTTTTTTGGTGTGAAGGCGGAACATGACGCCGCGCCGATCCGCGACTAATCATGGGAGAATCGAAAACCGTCGATCGCAAGTTAATCTTTCAGACGGCGCATCAAGTCTCGAAGGAGAGCCAAGTCTGTCCGGCGTTGGTCAAGATCGCCAAGTACGAGCAGCCCTAAGCCGATCCGGAAGGCGGAGCCGCGCGAGTAGTCGAAGGAAAATATGGCATACAGGATACATGGCGACGGTCGAAAGGACTTCCGAAATGAGAACCCGCTCTGACGATGTTGCCAACGCCGATGGCTGTTCTGGTGATACCAACGGGTGTGTCCAACAGCCGCGAATGCGGGACGCAAACGAAAAGAGAAAAAAAACTGCGAAGATCGTTCCTGTAGGAAGAGGTTGCAACGGACGACGGGGGTATGACGCGGAAATTTCTATGCGTTGAACCGAGGGAATTCGCACCAGCAAATGCTATCGACGTGGATTTCATTGCGTGTATAAGAGAAGGATGAATCGGTACGAAGAGGCACGACATGGTTGTCTTTGACAACCCTCTGTGGAGCCCTGTGAGACGTACTGTACCGGTACAGAGTGAAACAGGCGTAGGGGAGACGGATCAGTACTGGATCCAAGGAAAAATTGAGGGGACACGACGACCGCCTTGTCATGCCCGCGTCGGTTGAGACGACAGATAGAGTAGGAAATTATGACACGGAAGTCGCAGGGATAAGAGGAGGAAGTTGAGACTCGAAGCAGAGGAATATTTGGGATGCACACTGCGATAAAGAGGAGGAAATTGACGGTAAAGAGGAGGAATTTGGGAAAAAGAAGAGGAGATGGACAGATGAGGATATGTGACCGCAGAGGCGGGGCGCATACAAAAAAAGAGGAGGAAAGTGAAGGTAACGGGGGATACGCAGGTGGTTCATTTTATTATCCAAAAGCTACAGGATGACGTCAATAACCAGACGTCACCCCAAACGGGTAATAATCCGAGAACGGATCACGGGGAAGTCGCTCTAAGCGGCAGGTCATTGGGGCGGCACACCCAAGGATTTTTCCTTTGAGAGTGAGGTAACGAGTCGAGCAAGGACTCGCAAATCATCGAGGGAAGCCCCTTGGAGAGCTTCACCTTCGATGCCATGAGCGCGGAGCAATGTGCAGTAGATGTCAATGGCTCCGTCGCTCTTTTTGGGAATTGATGGGGACGGTGGGGAAGACAACGCTTCCCTAACCGACAGAGTTTCGGTATGCCCTGCCGAGGGGATATCGACAGCAAGAGGAGCAGCGGCAGGGGCTGCAGGGAGAGGGGAATGTGGAGCAGACGGTCGGGGGCAAACGTCGTCTGCGCGGGGATCTATGGCTCGTATGGGAGCTACGTCAGGGGTTGGAACTTGGTTGCCGAATTGGCGACTGAGGCGCGCTTCGGAGGGAGAGCACAAGGCGGATGTCCAAGGGTTGAACCAGACAAAGTCACCCGCCGCACTGTGACTTCGTCCGGGAGAAAAGGACGGGCGTCGCCTCGCGAAGGATCGGGATGAGTTGATAGGGGGAACAACATCCCAGTCGACCTGATTGACCTTTTCGAGTAAGGAGTGCAGTTCGAAGTCGGTGTCTGCTCCGCCCAAGGGCACAGTATAGTCCAAAAGGCACATGAGCTCGACGAGCTTCGGAGGAAGATACCACAGCCACCAACAATCGTACGCCTCCCAGAGCAAGGTGGCGGCTACCTTCACGCACCACTCCGTCAAAAAGACAACCCACAACCCGTGACGAGGATCAGTGAGATGGCTTCCAAAGTAGGTAAGGATGGGACCGAGCTCTGCCCAAAACCCTTGGCAGACCTCAAATTGTCCCCACCACGAGGGGAGTTGCTGGTACCGGTTGGGATAGTGTGACCGAGCAATTTCCCCCGCCTCAACCATTTGGTAAGCTAGGAAATATCCCGTGTCCGATCTCATCTTACGCTCGAATCGGACCGTATGCTGGAAGAAGGGGATGTTCCCGCGTTTCGTATATCGGAAATTGAGGGGGAGGATTGCGCGCGTGTATGACAGGGCATCGTTAGTCACCGTCAGTTGGTTATGCCACAGGCGGTCCGCCTCGAGCACGGGGTCACCCCGTGTCCAGCTGAGGAGGTTGTCAAAGTAATCACGCTCCCCCTCCGTGCGAAACTTCCACGTGTCACATCCGAAGGACGGAGGGATGAGGGCATCGGATAGGGATAGGTCGAGGCGGTCGAGAACGGCTTCCATGAACCGCAGGGATAGGCCCTGTCGGCCACGAGGGGAGGAACGACGCAGGATAGAAGGGGGAATGGCGACACGGGCACGCCAATTGTAGGAGGAAATGGCTTGAAGGGGAAGGTGACCCGGCAACATCCCCGCACCGTCGGCAAAGTCGCGCCCGATGCTAGTGACGTCGAGCACGTCGATGGCGGAAAACCAAGGAGTGGCCGCGTACAGTAAGTGATAGTCGCGCATGGATTTACCCTGGAGCTCGGCTAGTGAGGGGTATCGACAAGGGGCTGATGAAGGATGGAGATCGGGATGAAAGACCGGTTCAGGAACGTTGGTGTTCGAGGGAAGTCGGGGTATGGAAGGAAGGTCGCTAGGAATGGAAGGCGTGTGTGAGAAGCCCACACCGCGGCGACCGCGGGCGGTATGTCCGACAGTGGGATCCGATGAAGGAAACATGGAGATCGTCTTACTCTCACGCGAGCGGCCACCGACGGTCGGGAGAAAAAGGAAGAAGTTGGGAAGCAAGGGAGTGAAGCCGCTGCGCGAGAGCGCTCAGAAGGGGGATATGTAGTGCAATACGCACCTGGAAAGGGGGGTGAAAAGAAAGGAAAACATTTGGATGTGAAAAGTAGTCCGGGTTTGGGGGACACACGTGGGAATAATTGCACAGTTTTAATTTTTAATTATTTTATTTTATTTAGTTAATTAGTTGGCATTAATTTTGCTGACACTAGATTAGATCTAGAATCTAGAGCCGGGAGCTACTGTACTCGCCCCGGCGGGGCTCTATATAACTTAGCCCTTTGACCGAACAAGTCAATAAACCAACCCGAGTTGCCGGAGTTGAATGTCGCCTTGGTCGAAGTCCGTCTCTATCAAGACGCTCCCTTTTACCTAAGCCTACGGCATCCTCTATCGCTCGGGGTTCCCTTTTCTCTTTCCTTTATTTCCCTATCCCTTTCTATCTCTAATTCTACCTATTTTTCCCTTATCTTGTGTTGGTGCCATCGGCCTCGGTTGCGACCGAACCGGTGTAGGTGTTTCGAGCCATCGGGCGACACAGTTGACGTAGCCCTGCAACTGTGACCCATTTTCCGACGGAGACCGTTGCAACGACGTCTCCCCCGAAGGGCTCCGTCGTATTACGAGCCAGTGTTGGTACCATCGGTGTCGGTTGCGACGGAACCGGTGTAGGTGTTTCGAGCCATCGGGCGGCACGGTTGACGTAGCGCTGCTACTTTCATTTCATCCCGTCGGGCTGCGTTGCGACGCCCCCGTCGAAGGCCTTGTCGCGTCACAAGGTGTCGAAGAAGCTCAACGAGCATTGGCCTTACAACCCAGTGGAACCGGGGTACCTACGTACGCGCCCCACTCCACACTCGTCGAGCAGATCTCTTCGCAAGTCTCTACCACACCGATCCCGGGCCGGGCTATTTCTTTGTGCCCCCCCCATCAGGGATCCGAGCTACTACGAGTCGCAAGCTCGTTTAAACGGAGAAGGGAGAGTCGGACACTCCGTAGCGCTGTGCCATCGGCAGTTCTTCTTTTTGTTGCTGTTGTTGTTTTTGCTGGACCATCGGACCGCGGTCTCTGCCCGACAGGCGCATTGCACTACACCGATCAGACTGTAGAGCCACAAATCCTAGTGTTTTCATCACCTGATTCCATTTCTGGTTCCACAGAAGAGGAGTTTCCTTCAGCCCGTAGAGTCCTTTTTGTAGCATAACCCCCCCCCTGGGGCTTTATTTTAGATTAGATCAACTCAGAATCGGATCGGTTACTGTAGAGCTCGATGCTCTACAGTACCACCACGTGTAACTCCGAGTACAGGGGGCGCCCGTGTACACGTGTACGCGCGGGACCGAAGAGCGCGCACACACACGTGTACTGTCAGCCCCGATGGCTGACAGTATTACAGTGTCGACCGACCGCTACAGTACGTCGCTACAGTACATCGGTACTGTACTATTATGATAGGTTATTAGGTACATTAAATATGGAGCGGACCGGCGGCGGGGGGAGGAGGACAAGCAGGGACTTGTCACCCACCGACCGTCAAGGTCCGCCTTCCCGCTTATTCTAAGGTAGCGCTCGCTAACTACCTTAGAGCGGCACCGAGCGCGGGTTGAGGACGCGCGCGGTACGCCCACGAGTCGGCTCCGCCTCCGCCCGTCGGTACTGGATCGTTACCCAGTACCGCGCCGGGGCGTCGAGGCGTCGAACCGCTCGCGCGTACCGGCGTCCTCCCCGTTCCCGCTCTACCACGCTACCCGGGCCCGCTGCCCGGTGCCGTTAGCTGGTGTCCCGCTTCACCCCCGTCTTCCCGTTCGGACGGGGTCTTCGTCGAGCTGTGCATACACCCCTCTCCGTTGGGGGTGTTTATGCTACAGTGGTCTCCCGACCTAGAAGACCCTGGAGTCCGATCTCCGAGAAGACTTCCGCTTCCCTCCGCGAACCGATCGCCTCGAGATGAGCCAAGAGTTTGAGCCCTCGATCCGCTCCGAAGCGGCGGATCTGAGTCCGGCCGCTGTGCAGTCCCCATCCGCCCCGTCGGGCGACGGCGACGCAGGTCCTCGTGACCGCGAACCGTCGCTCGGTTCCTCCGAGGAAAGAGCGGCGGCGATGTTCGAACGCATAGCCGAATACATCGAGGAAGTCCGTACTTCCCTTCGGATCGATGTATCGGACCATGTATACACTCGATGTATGGCCGAACTCCGCTCCCTGCGTGAAGGGAGGTTCGATAGAGTGACGCAATCCTTAGAGAATCTCCGAGCACTGATCGACGAGTTACACTCGCGGATCGTGCTCGTCGAAGACTCCCGTTTCGCCTCGCCCGGACCGTCCGGGCAAGGTCGCCCTGAGAGGCCGACCTCGGTGAGACGACCCGAGGACCGAACCTCTCCGTCCGCAGAGCAATTGGGTGCGTTCGCGCACCTCTCCGCTGAGCTCGACGCCACTCGTCGGCGTGCTCGTGACATGGAACGTACCATGGCCGAAAGGCTACCCGGTGCCCCCCGAGAGGGCCCGGTGGTACCGTACCTCCGAGCGCCGCCGCCCCCAAAGGTTGGCGTCCGACTGGTGCCGCTACCAGTCGGACTGCAGAAGGAAGCCGTCCTCCGATAGACGCGAACTTCGCGTCTGAGACTCAAGCCTTGCCGCCTATCGCCGGAAGTAGGCGGCAAGTGGACCGCGTATCGTACGCGGACGAAAAGGACCGTGGAGGAGCCGCCCGCGGGTCCGGAGAACCGATGTTCTCCGTCGATCCCCGCTGGGGCGGCTACCCGCCGGCGAGTTACGCCGAGCATCCAGGTCCGGTAGACGTCCGTACGCTACCGGTTACCTCCTTCGGCACGCTGGGTCCCGCTGAACCCGGGCTCGAGCCGGTACATACGATGATCCAAGAGTTCAGCGCCGTTGCTGACTATCGTATGTACCGCTTGGATAACACCTCGAGGCTCGTTACCTCGGGTGACGCGGGACGGATCGCGAAGTACGTCCAACGCTGTCGTGGGATCCGTCCCACGATGCGCAGCTTCGACTGTACCGACCCGATCCAGCTGCTGCCGTTCTTGAAGGATATCCGAATCACCTTCAACTCGCAACACCTGACCGAAGGTGTTGCGGTACGAGTCCTCGCGCACTTCCTCGAGCGCGACGCGGAACGCCTGTATACGAGTTATACGATGCGTGGCCTCCGCGCCGGCCAGCTCCACGACGACGTGAGCTGGCCGGGGCTCGTGAATCAATTCTTAAAACGCTACCTCACGGACGACGTGTTAGGTGAAGCGTACGACGCTGTCGCTACGGCGCGACAGCAATCGCATGAGACGGAGAGCACGTTTGCTGACCGACTCGAGACTGCCGCGTTCCGATGCACGGCAGTCTTCTCCGAACAGTCCCTCGCGCACTACTTCGTGCGGGGACTTGCACCGGCAACCCGTGCCGCAGTATCCGAAACTGTGCAAAGGCTGCCAGGCAGTCAGAAGACCGATCTTCCGACCATCCGCCGTATCGCCACGGCGGAAGGTAGAACGTACCGCGCTCGGCGCGGTTTACCTCTGCCGGATTCGAAACCGGCAGGGAAGGCTGGCAGGACTACGAAGTCCGCCGCGACAAGTTCGCCCTCCTCGACCCTCCATATCGGGGAGGATGAGTGGCAGGCCGACCCTGTCCTCATTACGCAAGGAGCAGGGCCCGCGGGGGCACGAACCCCCTCACCGATGTCGACCGGAACGACATCGAGTTACGCGACCGCCTTCGCGGCCACTCCAAGAGTTGCAAGGGGTACGGACCCCCGGGTCGCAGAGCTCGACATATCGAGCCGAGATGCAGGAGGCGAAGCGCCTCGCGTGCCCCTCCTCACCGATGAGGAGGCGCGGTACGCGGCGACCTTCGCCTCAACGGACGGCAGCGCGTACGTGTGCTGGCTATGCCGTACGTACGGGCATGCCATGTACGCGTGCCCGTTCCTGTCGCCGGAACAACGAATGTTCACGGCGTACAGGAACTACCGCTACCAGATGGAGACGCGCCCCGGTGCGCGCAATCTCCTCCGGCAAGCGGTGGGCGAGGGCCGTCCCCCGCGTCAAGGTTTCCCGAACCGAACGGGTGGGGGCGCACGCTTCGCCCCCCGTGGAGGCGGGTACCGTCGTAACGAAGTCGATCGTCGGGATCGACCCGCCTATCGCCAGGCGGACACAAGGTACCCCCGACAAGGAGAAAGAGGGGACCGAGACCGTTCTCGGTTACCCCAACAGGTACAAAATGCGATAATGTACCTGCAAGACTGGGTAGAGGATCCGTACCCTCTACCCACGGAGGGTCACGAAGGAGAGCCGACTCGCTTCGTCCCCCATATCCTGCGACGACCGGACGCCGCAGGTCAAGGCCCGGAAGTACCGGAGTACTTCGCCAAGGCCGCCGAGCCGCAGTGGGGGAATCGTCCCGACCCACGCGACCGGCTACCGGAAGAGGACCTGGCCGTCGATAGCCAGGAGGTTAGCTCCGATAGCACGGGTAGTTCGAAAAAAGGGTAAAGACGGTTACGTACACGCGGTCGCGTGAGCCGTCTTTTCCCCACGAACTAGACCCGACCCCGCGTGCTCGCCAAGGACACGGGGGGTATTGTCCGATAATACATCCCCCGCTTCCGGAGGCGGGCACGGGAGCTCCTGTAATGCCGATACAGGAGGGAGCGCACGTCGAGGCCTCCGAAGGCCCGACGTTAGGAGAACAAGACACCGGGACAGCCGACGTCCCGGTGAGGCATAACGATGGCGACGGGAGCAACGACGACCGAAAAGATTCGGTCGACCCACCGACTCCCGCGAGCCCAAGGTCGCCGGAGAAAGGTCCGTGTCATACGGACTCGAGTAATCCGGGGGGCGTCACTGATCCGCGGACGCCCCAAGGAAGGGGGAGAAGGAAACGCAAGCGGGGCCAGCACCGAAATCGAGGGCCCCGGCGGAACGACCTCACCGATAAGGTCGCCCCGAAGGTTGTCGACGGCGTCATTTGCCTTATGACGTCGAAGATCTACAACGTCCTCGGCTCGATAGCCACAGAGGGAAATGCATTTAAACCCCGCACGATCGCCGTTGATACGTGCTCGGGGTATAATCTGGTGAGGAAGGCCGACCTTCCCCCCGATTGGACGCGTTACGTCGTGCACGACGCACCTCTGCCACGATTGGCAGGCGCGAATAGCAACCCCCTCAAGCTTTCGGCCGTCGTCCGCCTGGCGGTGCGGTTGAGGAACACGGTGTTCCGAATTCCGTTCGTAGTTGCGGACCAGCTCGCCGTGCCGGTCCTTCTCGGCACGGCCTTCATCGATACGCACGTGCGATGTATCGACATCGAAGCTCAACGAATGGAGCTACGCCAAGGCGGTTCCGTCGCCATCGTTGACGGAAAGGGGGAGTCGACTCCCCCTACCAGGCGACACGGGCGACACACGGGTCGGCCAGACGTACGCGAGGAGGCCCCGCAAGCGATCCGAATCGCCCGCTGGGTTACCATCCCCGCGATGTCACAAGCCCGCGTGCGTGTGACAACCGCGGGGAGGGGCCTCGTGTTCCTGGAACCCAAGCCCTCACTCCAACACCGACATGGAGTGAGGCTGACGAATAGCGTCGCGGAGGTCCTACCGAATCAGACCTTCGACGTCATCGTCGCGAATTTCTCACGACGAGAAAGAAGGCTTCCGAAGCACACCGTCGTGGGATACGCGAAGCGCAACCCCCTCGCGATCCTCACTCCCAAACGTAAGGTCGCCGAGGGGATCGCGCACGCGCTACACCTGACCGACTTGACCGATCAAGTCGGTGGGGTAGGAGTTGGCCGATCCAACTCCGACGATAAGACCACCGCCGGGGGCAGGGGGGTCGACCCGGTCGAACGGTCACCTTTAGGCCAACCGGCGGCGAGAGGTACTGTACTCCCCCAGCAAAAGGATCCCGAAAATCCACCGATGGATTGGGAAAAAGAGATCGACCTGTCATACATCGATGATGACAAGCTCCGTGGCCACGTACTCGAGATGCTCCGTAAGCACTCGAGTTTGTGGAGCGGTGCGCTTGGAACGATCCAAGCCACGGAGCACCGCATCCCCCTCGAACCGGGAACGAAACCGATTCGTTCTATGCCCTATCGGAAGGGCCCGGCCATGCGCGAAATGGTTGCGAAGGAGGTCAACAAGATGTTGAACGCAGGGGTTATCGAACCGGCGAGCACCGAGTGGGCGTCCCCGGTGGTGCTCGTACCGAAGAAAGACGGTTCTCTTCGGTTCTGCGTAGACTACCGGCGTCTCAACGCGAAGACCGCAGCGGATTCGTATCCGCTGCCACGGATGGACGACTGCATCGACTCGTTAGGAGATGCAGCCGTCTTCACCACGTTGGACTGCAATTCCGGTTATTGGCAGATCCCGGTCGCTCCGGAAGACCGGGATAAGACCACGTTTACGACGCACATGGGCACGTTTCGCCACTTGCGCATGCCGTTTGGACTCAAAGGGGCACCGGCCACCTTCCAACGTGCGCTCGACATAATGCTCTCCGGAGTCCGCTGGCAAATATGCCTCGTCTATCTCGACGACGTGATCGTGTTCTCCCGTACGCACGGAGAACACGCGAGGCATCTCGATACCGTCTTGAGCTTACTGCGGAGTTCCGGCATCTCCCTTAAGCTCAAGAAGTGCAGCTTCTTCCGACCGAAGGTGCACTACCTGGGGCACGTCATCTCCCCAGGCAAGTTGAGCGTGGCCGATACGGCGGCCGACGCATTCAAGACGTTCACGTTCCCAAGGACGTTGACGCAAGTGCGCTCGTTCCTCGGGGCGTGTAACGTATACCGCTGATTCGTTAAGGGGTTCGCTAAGATTGCGCGTCCTCTGACCGACATGACGCGCAAGGATTCGGATCCCGATTTCTATAACCCCACGGAGCTGCAACTTCAGGCGTTCGAGAACCTTAAGAAGTGCATGATCGCTCCGTCGATCCTCGCGTTGCCCCGGCACGGTCGTCCGTACATGATAGACACCGACGCGAGTGCCTACCAACTCGGCTGCACCTTACTTCAGGAGCACGAAGAGCCGAACGACTGGCGCCCCGTGGGGTATTGGTCGTACTTACTGTCCGATAGTGAGCGCAACTACAGCGCAACCGAACGCGAGTGCTTCGCCGTAGTGTGGGCCGTCCGCACACTACGGCCGTACGTAGAAGGCACGAAGTTCACCGTACGGACGGACCATGACGCCCTCCGATGGCTCATGTCCCTCACCGAGAGTTCCGGAAGACTCACCCGGTGGCGGCTACGTCTGGCTGAATACGATTTCACCATTCAGTACCGCCCCGGACGCGTGCATCAGGTGCCCGATGCCCTGTCACGACTCGTGTCGCCGAAGGTCGCCGATGACCTTCGCTCCACCGTCGAGGTGGATGACGACATCCCCACTTTCGACGGTGGCACGACAGTTCGAGACGTATCGAACGAGCTCGCGGACCACGCTTGTACCGCGAGCTGTGATCATCAGGCCGTCCATGTCTTCGTAACGACACGGAATCAAGCCGAAGCCCGAACAAGGTCGCGCGCACGGACGCGCGACGAACCGCGAAGTGACGACGAAGACCCCGCTCTCCAAGGACCCAATTCGTTTTGGGAGGAGAACGACGAGTTCGACGCCGCCGACATCCAGCGCGCCGAAGACCCCGAGGCCGTCGCGCTCGACTTCCCGGTCGCCCCACCGCAGGACGACCTTCCGGCCCCTCTTACGATAGAGTAGATAGCCGAGGAGCAACGCGTGGATGACTTCTGCCAAACCGTTTTGGCACGACAGTCAGAGTCCCGGGACTCCGCGTTCTTCGAGGACCACCAAGGGGTGCTCAAGCGGAGACACCCCTTCGGCCCTGATATCGTACAGGTGGTGGTACCTCGGACGCTTCGCGCCAGGCTCCTTCGCCTGTGCCACAACCCGGCCATCGCGGGGCACCCGGGCCAGAACCGTATGTACTACGCACTTCGACGCGAGTACTACTGGCCCCACCTGGCTGCAGACGTAGCAGCCACGGTGCGAGGGTGTCGAACCTGCGCGATGAACCGGGTGAAGCTGAGGAAACATCTCAACCGATTGAGATTGTTTCCAGCTACGAGGCCCCTCGAGAGCCTCGCGATCGACATCTTGGGGCCGCTCCCCAAGACGAAGACAGGAAAACGGTTCCTGCTCGTGATTACGGACCGCTTCAGTAAGCTAACGCAAGTCGTTGCGCTCCGCACGATAACAGCGCACACGGTCGCAGTTGCGTTCTGCGACTCGTGGGTGTTCAAGTATGGCGTCCCTCGCACGTTGCTTTCGGACAACGGCCCTCAGTTTAATGCCAAGTTCTTCCACAGCACGTGCCGCGTTCTAGGGATAACGAATTTGTACACTTCGGCGTACCATCCCCAGACGAACGGACAAGTCGAGCGTTATAACCGAACAATCGCCTCGATGCTGCGGAACTACGTGGGTGAACACCAGGACGACTGGGATGTGTACGTGGGGCCGCTTACGTATGCGTACAACTCCCACGTACATCGCACCACACGCACCACGCCGTTTGAGCTCGTGCTCAGCAGGCCACCGCCGGAGTTCTCTCTCCGACGGGCGGACGGCGACGCGCCCCCTTCCGATAGGGGGAACCAACGTGCCGAGTTCCTCAAGACCTTGGATTCGACTATCCAGAAGGCCTACGGGAGCCTGCGTCGGACGCAGGCTCGCTACAAGCGCGACTTCGATAAGCGCATACGACGTATTAATTCCCGGCTCCGTCCCGGAGAATACGTATATCTCAACCCCACCAATGGGGCTAAGACATCGAACAAGCTCGCCTCGCCCGCTGTCGGACCCTACGGCGTGCTCGCCAATGACCGCCGAAGCATCACGATCGATCGTGATGGGGTCACCGAGCGAGTCTCCGCCGACCGCTGCGTGTACGCGCCGCCTCCGATAGACGCGCCACGAGCAAGTACGACGACCCCGCGGGACCTCGCCGATAAGGTCACCGCGGGAACGCGGTATGCCGTCGAACGGCTACTGAGACATCGAGTTATGGAAGATGGAACCACGGAGTTCCTCATCAAGTGGGCGGATTACGACGCGCCCACTTGGACTGCGCGGACTCACGTCCCGGAGGAGTTGGTGTCTCGTTACGCCCAACGCCTCCGGAGACGTACCGGCAGAGACCTCACCTAAACCGTGAACGCGGACGTTCACGCTTAAGGGGGGGGCCCTCAACCGCTCCTTCGCGGATTAACCCCAGCCTGCACGAACAGACTAAAACGGGAAGCGAAGGAGGTCGGCAGACCCTATCGGAGGGTCACAACCGGGGACGCGTTCAAGTCAAGTCGTCTTGACTTCTCGGACGTCAAGGACGCGAGACATAAGAACAGGACAGTACGAACTGCCTGAAAAAATGTTGGGCCCTCGTAATGACCGACATTACGAGGACCGCGAAACCCGGTTCGGATCGGAAAAGTCGGACGACCCCCCCCGAACAGGATTGCCGGACGATCCGTTAAGTCCAGCAACCACGGCGAGGAGGGGCGCCCGACGAACAAGGAGATCAACAGTGGGATCACGAGAGCCCTCGGTGGGCAGAGTAAGCGACCAAGAATGCCCGTCGCTTCGGTCTCGGTATAACCGAGAAGGGGGAGGCTCACGTCGAGCTTTCCATCAGCACCCGCGTCGGAGAGCCCGGCAGAAGACCGGATCATGACCCTCTCGGTGTGGGTCGTGCGCGAGGAAGCGCGCAACACGCGTCGGCAGATGCACAGACGAGCGAGGGTGCATTCGCCACAGCAGTAGCGAGGATAGTTATGGAAGGAGGGGTAAGCGAAAGCAACTCAGCCTGAGGGGCACCAGTATATACGCACAGACGCGAGACACCCCAAAACCGCCGCCGACACATGCCCCATATTAGGGAAAATTACGGGGGATGAGAACGCGGCACGTGAGCGAGTGCGCGCCATGCTCTAACACCGGTTTCGTCATCACCAAATCACCCCGCCACCACCCCCTGAAAATAACGAAAAAATTAACGGGGCAATTACACCCGCACGCGCATGGCGTATGGGGGTACTGTACGCCGGGCGACAAGCAAGAGCAAACCCGGACGGCGCTGCCCGAGGGTACAACGAATGAGCGCGTGAGTGTACGCACGTCCGCCCCCCCCCCCCGACCGGAAAGGGAGGCGGGCGGGTGACGGAATCGTATGCCCGCACCGAGCGGATTCCTCGAAATCCCGACCCACGGCACGCCGCCCAAGCGGCAGTCTCCCTCTATCCACCTACACACTCGGACCGGACGGCCACGGACGCAGGGAAGAAGAACGCGAGCCACCTGCGCGCTTACGCGCCCCCGCCGCCCAAGGTGAGGGGCTCAGAAGGACGCGATACCACGACAGCCTCCGCTACTGACCACTCCATTATAATTTATGTGCGCCCTGCGAGCTACGTCGACTGCAGAACGCATGCCGCGCAACAGATGATCGCCCGAAAACGACTACGGGAAGCGCGGGCCGGCGCTGACTAAGGGCGACCCTCCCCCAGGAGAAGCCCAACGCGCCGAACGAATAACGCGCGGAAGGAAAGGGCTCGCTGAGGGAGACCGAGGTGGGGACGTAGAACGCCGTGTTGGCGCCGACGCCGCCGCCACAGTTCAGGAGACAATGGACAATTTCGGTTCGGATGACGAGGTCCACGGAGGGGCATGCAGAGCGCGCCCCCGTCAAGCGCCGTCAAGTGGCCACGCAATCAGGAGGAGGTAGCTCAGGCTACCACGGTCCGCAGGCTGCAGACGCCAGCACCCCCTCCCCGACCGCGGCATCATGGGGACGCCGTATGAATGCGAATCACACAACACGAACGCGTATTCGAGAACGCAACACGCGGTCGCTACGCACGCGAGCCAAACACGACGCCTACACACCCCCTTTTCCCTTCCACGGCACTGAATCTGACATCTTGTTCTGTGCGCGCGGCAGGGACCAAGAGAAGATGGTTCGCTACCGCCGACCATGGCCGCCGCGAGAAATCCTGCGCACCGCGCGCCCGCGTACGCGACGACCAAGAGGGGCGGGAGCAACGTCTGAGCAAGCCCCCCCGGGAGACAAGTCGAAGATTGATGAAACACACAACCCACGCCCAGGCTCACACGAGGCTAGGGGAATATGCATGGCCCTCTGCCAAGCAAAGAAGGCGACAGAGTGCCGTCTCCAACGCCTCCCTAGGGAAAAGCCCAACGAACTCGCCGGAGATGATTTGATGCGATGGCTCGATCAGGGTCGGACAAGACGGCTGCTTTCTTATTTTCGTTGCCTCATAGCCGCGACGCACCCCCTCTTGTGATGTCTACCGCGTCACTAAAGAAGGGACCACGCGCGCTTTTCGGGGCGTCAACACCAGAGCTTGTGCTCCGAACTCAAACGTTTCGTAAGTGGCCTTCGAAGTACATTATCAGTGCAACATCGGGACGTTTGCTCAACTCCTGGCCTAGAGGAGAGCAAAAGGTGAGCTTACGCTGTCTACCGCAGAACCCACAGTGTCCTACGAAGCGTATGGGCTGATTGAGGGATTCTAGCAGGGCAGACAACCACTGGGCTTTGGAAACTAGGCAAAGGTTTGACGGAAATTATTGAGGAGGGACAAATGATCCGGCTATCCGCCAACATGCCACATGCGCTTGCTGGAAGCTCGCGAATTAGATTCGGCGAGAGGGTAGCAATGGTGAGTTTTGATGCTGATACGGGAGTGTCCCCGACCCTAGCAGTCGCATGTTTGGCACGTGAGCGGAGGATGCGAAGGACAGTGTGCGACACGCCTGGTCCAACGAAATTCGAATGAGGAACGGAGGTTGGTACTCAGTATGACGAACCTCCCTCGCAGTGCTGAGTCCCCCACAGAGCGCCCTGTAAGGACGCACGGAGAAGGGAGCACCGGGGAACTACTGCCGGCTCGAACGGCGACTTTCGAGTCGCCCCGCTCGGGCACGGGAGAGAACGTCGGGAGTAACTATGATAGTAAGGAAGGAACGCGGGCAGAGACCCACGACCCGAACAGCCGCCCCAGGGACGACTCCCCGGCGCAGGTCGCCCTCTGCACGCGAAGAATAGAACCGGGTCGGCGGCCCCACAGCGAAGGGAGATCATTCGATGCCTCCCCGCGGTCGGGAAACGCGGAGGGGCGAGGACAATCGCCCTAGCGGGAGTTATCGAAACTCAGAAAGCCGAAGGGCGGACTGAGACAGAAAAAGAGTACAGAAGTTTCTGTGCGCTGTGGACCAGGTACGAGGGGATAGTGACGGACGTAGTAGAGCAACTCGTCAATGCAACCGTACCTCGCATCATACGGTAGGTCCCCCGTAAGGGGGGGAGACGACAAGAGGAACGAGCTCGCCCCACACGCCCCTCAAGCCAGGCGGGAGAGTCGGGAGTGTTTCAGCCAATGGGAGCTCGTTAATTTTAGCCGAAGCGCGGCTCTCCCGTAGAGGAGCGACGTCACTCGAACCGAGGCACAGGGTCCGGAGCGCCCTCGTCCCGAAGGCGAGGGACGCCAGATAGAATACGGACTTCGCGTCCCCGCGCACTCGCCCGCTGGCGGACGGCGCCGCCAATGAGGCGACTGCCGCGGGCGTAGGAGAAAGACTCGCGAGGAATTGCCTTAGGGGCTTTACGGGAAAGGAAAGGACTAGGGATGTCGAGGGCCGGTCGCTACGCTGGCCCGCTCAACGGTTCGCACCGTTGGAGGGCACCGACGACCCGGAGTCACGCCTTTCCGGGGGGCGGTAGCTGGGGTGCGACGGCACGTCCGACTCCACCTCGTGGAGGGGCGGAAGCGCTATCTCCGGGTAGGAGGACCACCCCGGACGCGACTTGGGCGGGACGGCTGGTCCGCCAACCACCGAGGAGTCGTGCGCACGTCTCTCATAGGGATCACGAAGTTGAGGGAGAGGCACGTGTGTAGGGGAAGCCCGAAGGTCGTCTCGCTCCAGGCGATATCGATCGCGCTCGGCCGATAACTGCTGTAGCATGCTGCTCTGGCGCGACACCGATTCACGAAGGGTCTCGATTTCCCCCTGGGCATGGCGGAGTTGTGCACCGAGGCGACGAGCCTCGTCACTCCGCTCTATGTACCAACCGGCCAGTGTTCGGAGCAGACCTCCAACTTGCCAAACTCGGCCGACCGAACGGCCCAGAGCGCGGACCACCCCTGGGATAGCAATGATCTCGTCGTGACTCAGATCAAGGCTGCACGTGGTCTTGGGACTCACGTCACGACATGAGTCGGCCCCAAGAGGGGGCGAGAGAACCGACGGAGCGTCTACCGCGGCACTGTACCCCTCCCCCGAAGGGAAGAAGGGAATGCGTGGGGAACGTGCATCTCGGAAGGCGACAGACGGAGCTTCGACATCCAAATCGCGGTACCTCTTCCGGCGCGCGGCTCGGGCAACGGACCCCACGCCTCCCTTACTCCGGGAAGGAGCCGACCCGAGCGGATTGGGACGCGCTACGAAAGCATCCCCTTTCCAATCGTAGATCACGTAGAGGCTCCGGGTGCTGGTTGTGTAATCGGTCCAAGAACGCCGATTGCGCTCGGGCACCGCCACGGCGCGGTGCATAAGATTGAGAACCATGGAGTAGGACCATGGGACGTTCGGGGAGCCGCGCTCCATGGGGTGCAAGGTCAGGTCGGGAAGCGACGGCGCGACCCGGCCAAGGAAGGACAGCATGCCAACGGGCTGTACGAAAGCCCTACCATGCAATGACACCTCGTCCATGAAGGCGGCGCATAGGGACCACGCCCATTCGCACTCGAAATTGTAGACCAGCTCCGCGTAAGCCGGGTGTACCGGGTCATTACAAGCGAAGCCAAAGTGTCTCAGAGTGTAGGGGAGTAACGGATGCACCCCTAACGACGGGAGTGCCTCCCCTATAACCGCGGGAAGCTCGGGAAAGTCGCTCCGGGACAGACCGGGGGCGAACGCGGCTGACGGGAAGACGCGTCCGTCTTCCTCAGCAGCGTTGCGATACGCGGACCAATCGGTTGGCGCCAACGCGATGTGGTGAAGGCGCATCAGGGAACAGGCCGATTTTTGAAGGGCCGCCCGAGCCTTCGAATGGGCACGAGTACGGGAGCTGACGTATAGCCCCGCTACCTCCGAAAGTACGAAACGACGGGGATCCCGGGGGCCCCGATGGAAGAGGTACGTCGACATCCGGTCGACGTACTCGGCCTCCTCTACACTATAGACGAACGTCCTGTCGCCGGGTATCTCGTCCGGAATTTGATAGGGGGCACCGTCGCCCTCAGATAGCAAGCGCCCTAAGGCCAGGGACGCCTCCTCAGCTCGGCCACCTGCGTATATGGTGCGGATCCGGAGTAGATCAGGTCGCAAACTCGCTCGCGCCAAGAGTTCACCGACGGTGATGCCCGACCGCGCGTGGCGACGCCACGCGTAGTTTAGGCGACTGAGCGGTAGCGGAATCGACCGCTCCAAGGGGACGCCCAGCCACTGCGTGGAGGTGTCGGACACCTCCTCCTCCACGACCCTGCCGAGCCGGGAAAAAGGCGTCGGCGCCCCGGGACGCCGACAACTACCAGTGGCCCCGTGAGAGCCCTCGACGGGACGGTACGAACCATCCTTCGGCCATGCCGCGAGCTCCCCATCGTGCGAATCACTCGCGCCACCGACGGGCGCAGCCAACGGCGGAGCGACGGGCGGCGGCGAGGGATCCAACTCCTCGGATACTGTAGAGGCTCGGGTTTCTCGAGGCTTTCGGAGAGGCCTCGGAGGCCACCAGAGCGGCGGCGCGGAAGGGTTGAGAGCGGCCGAAGGCGACCGCGATGCCACCTCCTCGACGGGGGTGGGGTGACCCATGGTCGGGGAGCGGACGACCGGTGCGTCCGATCCAATCCCAAGGGGCGCCAGAGGACGCGCGGGGGCGCCCTCAGAGGTAGTGAGGGGCGACATATAGATGACGTAAGGACGCGGGCCAAGCCAGCAGACGAGGGAGTAAGCCGGCTCTCGGGTACAGAAAGAAAAGGGTGCCTGCCAAGTCGGATGCAGAAGAACAGACCCCTCCGAAGGGAGGGACGAGTCGACGCTCAAGGCGAGCCCAGAGGGGGCACGCGCGACCGAACGGCAGAAAACAGCCGACGGCGACGAAGGGGAGGCGAGGTCTCGGGACGCCAGAGAGAGGGGCGATAGATCGACCCGCGCGCAAACGAGGCCGGAGCGGGACACCGAGAATGCCGACCCGAGAGCGGAGTCGTGGGAGGGAGTAGAAGGGACCGTATCGATTATACGGTCAACCATGATTTGCGCTCTGCGAGCACCCGTGGACGCGGACGTCCCCGCTTAAGGGGGGGGCCGTGTAGCATAACCCCCCCCCTGGGGCTTTATTTTAGATTAGATCAACTCAGAATCGGATCGGTTACTGTAGAGCTCGATGCTCTACAGTACCACCACGTGTAACTCCGAGTACAGGGGGCGCCCGTGTACACGTGTACGCGCGGGACCGAAGAGCGCGCACACACACGTGTACTATCAGCCCCGATGGCTGACAGTATTACAGTGTCGACCGACCGCTACAGTACGTCGCTACAGTACATCGGTACTGTACTATTATGATAGGTTATTATGTACATTAAATATGGAGCGGACCGGCGGCGGGGGGAGACGGACAAGCAGGGACTTGTCACCCACCGACCGTCAAGGTCCGCCTTCCCGCTTATTCTAAGGTAGCGCTCGCTAACTACCTTAGAGCGGCACCGAGCTCGGGTTGAGGACGCGTGCGGTACGCCCACGAGTCGGCTCCGCCTCCGCCCGTCGGTACTGGATCGTTACCCAGTACCGCGCCGGGGCGTCGAGGCGTCGAACCGCTCGCGCGTACCGGCGTCCTCCCCGTTCCCGCTCTACCACGCTACCCAGGCCCGCTGCCCGGTGCCGTTAGCTGGTGTCCCGCTTCACCCCCGTCTTCCCGTTCGGACGGGGTCTACGTCGAGCTGTGCATACACCCCTCTCCGTTGGGGGTGTTTATGCTACACTTTTTGTAGACGCAACACTTCGGATGACTTGCAGATGGATTCGTCAATCTGAGCGACTCCTGGAGGTGGAGAAATGTATACTGTGTCCTTTGTGTCTCCGTGAAGAAAGGCTGTTCTGATGTCAATCTGGTGTATGCAGAACCCCTTCTGAATAGCGACTGTCAGCGCCACGCGCACGGAACTGAAATCGACCACAGGTGCATACGTCTCTGGTACGTTCTCCTGCATGAATCCCTTGACGACAAGTCTCGCTTTGTACTGCCCAATCCTTCCATCGTCGGTAAGCTTCGTCTTGAAAACAAACCGGGTTGGTAACACTTTCATGTCAGGCTTTCTCGCACATACATTCCAAGTGTTGTGCTTGTGCAGGGACTCAAGCTCGGATGGTATGGCCGCGATCCACCTGTCTGAATCACTCATAGACAGTGCTTCTTTGATGCTTGACGGTTCAAAGAGATGCTGATTGGTCGCAACGTTTGCAGTTCCCGATTCCCAGAAGCTCACCTGCTTTCGGACTCTATCTGGATAGTGCCTCGTGGTATCTGCACGAATGTCTTCTGTGCCCGAGGTATGGGCGTCGCGTAGGGAGTGGTTTGTGTTTGCATTGCTGGTATTGTTACCAGGATGGTACGTCAAGGCATCAATTTCCATCGATGGAAGGCCGGGGTCCCCAGACGCGGGGTTGTCATTCTCACCTTCATGTGGTCTTGCCTGGATCTCCTCATCAGAGTCGTAGTCACTCTGAAACCAGAGCTTAGCCGGGTACTCGTATTCATTAAAAAATACATCCTTAGAGATGACTACAGTACCCGTATTCCTTAGCCAAACCTTGTAGTGGCCATTGTCCAGGCATGACAGAAGAATCCCCTTTTCGCTCTTACTGTCAAGTTTGGAGCGTTTCTGTTTGGGAACGTGTACCCATGCAGCACATCCGAAGACTCTCATGTGATCCATCCTAGGCTTTTTGCCCTTCACAATCTCGTAGGATGTCTTGTCACGGCGTCTGGACAGAAGAATCTGTTTCTGATATCAGCAGCAGATGCCACTGCTTCTGCCCAGAACTGCTTTGGGAGCCCGGCGTGACTCATCATTGATCTGGCAGCTTCAACTAGAGTCCTGTTCATACGTTCGGACATACCATTCTGGTCTGGCGCATAGCTTTGAGAGCGATTTTCTTCAATGCCTTGATTCTCCAAGTAGCCCTTCAGAGCCTTGTATTCCCCGCCGTTATCGGAATGCAATCGCTTGACCGAACATGCATGTCGCCTCTCAAACTAGGCTTGGAACCTTTGGAAGGAATCCTTCACTTCACTTTTGCATCTGATGGGTACAGCTCTGACATACCCCGAATGTTCGTCTATGAATGACACGTAATACTTCGACCCACCAAGGGATTCACGAGACATGGGTCCACACACATCACTATGTATGATGTCTCCAAGGTTAGCTGTAGTGCAATACGCACCTGAAGAGGGGGGTGAAAAGAAAGGAAAATATTTGGATATGAAAAGTAGTCCGGGTTGGGGGACACACGTGTGAATAACTGCACAGTTTTAATTTTTAATTATTTTATTATATTTAGTTAATTAGTTGGCATTAATTTTGCTGACACTAGATTAGATCTAGAATCTAGAGCCGGGAGCTACTGTACTCGCCCCGGCGGGGCTCTATATAACTTAGCCCTTTGACCGAACAAGTCAATAAACCAACCCGAGTTGCCGGAGTTGAATGTCGCCTTGGTCGAAGTCCGTCTCTATCAAGACGCTCCCTTTTACCTAAGCCTACGGCATCCTCTATCGCTCGGGGTTCCCTTTTCTCTTTCCTTTATTTCCCTATCCCTTTCTATCTCTAATTCTACCTATTTTTCCCTTATCTTGTGTTGGTGCCATCGGCCTCGGTTGCGACCGAACCGGTGTAGGTGTTTCGAGCCATCGGGCGACACAGTTGACGTAGCCCTGCAACTGTGACCCATTTTCCGGCGGAGACCGTTGCAACGACGTCTCCCCCGAAGGGCTCCGTCGTATTACGAGCCAGTGTTGGTACCATCCGTGTCGGTTGCGACGGAACCGGTGTAGGTGTTTCGAGCCATCGGGCGGCACGGTTGACGTAGCGCTGCTACTTTCATTTCATCCCGTCGGGCTGCGTTGCGACGCCCCTGTCGAAGGCCTTGTCGCGTCACAAGGTGTCGAAGAAGCTCAACGAGCATTGGCCTTACAACCCAGTGGAACCGGGGTACCTACGTACGCGCCCCACCCCACACTCGTCGAGCAGATCTCTTCGCAAGTCTCTCCCACACCGATCTCGGGCCGGGCTATTTCTCTGTGCCCCCCCCCCTAGCAGGGATCTGAGCCACTACGAGTCGCAAGCTCGTTTAAACGGAGAAGGGAGAGTCGGACACTCCGTAGCGCTGTGCCATCGGCAGTTCTTCTTTTTGTTGCTGTTGTTGTTTTTGCTGGACCATCGGACCGCGGTCTCTGCCCGACAGGCGCATTGCACTACAAAAGTGGTCTCCCGACCTAGAAATTTTGCGTACTGGAGACCCGACCTAGAAACTGCGTAAGCTGAAACGAACTACAGGAGTTTTCTCTGCAACGTAAGTTTATTCAGGTGATGTAGCGTTTTCTATTTTTTTCTTTGTGTTAAGTTAGGTTCTTTTTTTTAAAGGAACCATGTCGACAAGCGCACCCGGGGGCGTCGGTCCCGGAGCGAGCAGAATCGGATCGGCAAGGGCGTCGAGGATCCCGCGAGGTGCTCGCACCCGAAACCAGGCCAATACGGCCACGGATCCCGAAGGTCAAGAATTCCCGACGGGGATTGAAGCCGACAAGGATAATCTATCGTACAGGTTCGAGAAGATGGGCGAGGAAATTCGCCAAGAGATGACGAAAAATCTCGAGGCTGAATTTGCCCTCGTCCGGAAGCAACTGGAGTTGCAAGCATCCGAGTTCCACGCCGTTTTAGGAGAGCTATCGGCTCGAGTGGATCTCGTCGAGAAGGAGCGAGGTGAGGCAACCGACGGTCTGGAGCCGGAGGTCCTAGCTTCGTTGAAAAGTTCGGTCAAGGACGCAAGGGGCGACGCGAATCAAGCTTTGGAGTCCTTGGGGAAATTTAGAGCCAGTATCGACGACAAGTTTGACCGCGCCGCTCATCGCCTCAAGGACCTTGAACAGGTCGCCGGGCAAGAGCCGCTCCCAACGGGTCGAGAAGGCGACCGTCGATCGAAGAAGGACAAGGCCGCGGTACAGCGGAGTTCCAAGTCGAAGACTTCGAAGAAGAATCTGCGACGCAGGAGCAAGAGTCACTGTAGTGACGAGCCGGAGGACCAAGACTCAATGACCGAGTCGATGGCCTTTCCGAAGATGGTTACGACGGTTTGTCGAACCATGCGAGCGATTCCGAACATCGTTCAGAGGAAGGAAAAGGAATTTCGCAGGGCAAGAAAATTACCTCCAGACGGGGCGGGATAACTTCGTCCGCCTCGCGGAGAGACAAGGACGCTGAGCCAGAGGACGTCGCAACGCGACGCGGGCCGCGATGGGAGGAGTTGGAGGAGCTGAATCCGACCAACTACCTCTTCAAGAAATTACTTTCGTACTGAACGTACCGCTTGCGGAACCCACAGACATATTTGTCAAGTTCCCGGCGGACCGCCGTGCGAAAAATTAGGAGAGAGATTCCGCCTAAGGTGAAGAAGGACAACACGTTCACAGGTGAGGACGGAGTCCTTGTGTTGGATTTTTTGGCAAAATTAGTTCAAGAGTTCGATACTCAAGAAATGAACGAGGGCCAAGCGATCCGCCTGTTGCCTGAATTTCTAAACGGCGTCGCCTTGAGACAGTACACTTCGGTGTCTCAGACGGCCGGGGCCCATCACGGAAAGGTGTCCGTTTGGCCAGAGGCCGTACAGTGGTTGTTGAGGAGTTTCGCAACCGACGAGGCGATCCGTCAAGCCGTGCTCGCATTGCGAGAGGTTCAGCAAAGACCGTCTGAAGACGAGATGGAATTTTATATCCGTCTGACGGACGCGACCAATCGATGTGGAAACGTATATTCGATGGAAGAACAAATGACGATGTTTATTGAAGGACTCGATTCGAGTATCAAGCCGATGGTATCTCAATACCGACAAGACAATCGGGACGTTTCGTTTTTGAGACTAGTTAATTACGCGAAGGCGCATGGCTCGGCGAGCCGCGCTAAGGACAAGAAGACCAAGAAGGTTACGATTCAGACGCCGTCGACGATCTGGGCGGGTAAGAAGCTGAGGGCTTCTTATCCCGGTCGCAAAAGTCACGCTGCCGTCCATTTAGCCGAGTCCATTTCCGCATCAGATGAGCACAGTGCGCACGGAAGCAGCGAAAATCATTATGAAGGAGCATTGGTAGCCGAAGGCGAGTTTACTGAGCCATCGGAAGGCTACGGACACGAGGACTACGGGGACAGCGGGTCGTCAACTTTACCGACGCGCACATACACGACGGAGTCGTTTTCAGAGCCCACGGATCCCGTGATGATGTTTCGGGGGCGCGGCCACACGCCGGCGCCGCGCATTCCGATGGAAGACAACGGTACGACGTTTCGAAGTCCAGGCTGGATGGGAAGGCCGCAACGTCAAGGAAGGCCGGCGGCCCGTGGAGGACCTAGGCCACAATATCCCGTCAAGAAGCACGGACTGGTGTGCTATCATTGTTACGAAAAGGGGCACGCCGCGCCAACGTGCATTCTTTCCCTCCGGTAAACGCACCGAGTTTTGGAAAATTATGAGGCGTTGTCTCCGATGGAGAGGTTAGGGATACCATCGACGAGTTACCTGAAGGTCAAGAATTGGTTCGATTCGCAGACGGCGAGCACGCCGAGTGCTTCAACGCCGAGGTCGAACCAACCCTTCAGAGGGCCCACCGCGGGGCCCGCGCCGTCGGATGTGAGAAGGATCCCGCAGCGGCAGGAAAACTAGAGAGGGGAATCTCGCATGAGCCGCGAGAGGCACAGGGTCGACGTACTGTGCCCGGGGCTCAGCCCCGTTCCCCGTCTCTAAGGGAAAAATTTGGCCCCGATGAGGAGGTTGTTGGGTGGGTGGATAAGCCCAAAGGGCCAGCTCAAGTCAAGAAAATTTTGAGCCGAGCCAGAGATCATCCGCGGGAAGAAGTTCGAAGACCCTGGTATAGGGTTAAGCGAAGGGAGTGTCCCGAGAAGATTTTAGTTCTTGCGCGAAAAAACTACAAAGTTTACGCCGACATTGGACCAACAGTTGGATTGATGAGCCGGGTGTTGTCTGTATTAGACACCGGCGCGGGACCAAACCTTGTGCGAAAATCGGAACTCCCGGCTGGAATGGAATCTCTAGTGTCCTACGGACCGACCCAAGACATTGGCGACGCAAATAACAGGCCACTCCAGACTCTCGGAACCATCAAGATGCCCGTGAGATTTGGACGATTTGTGGTTGCTGCCGATTTTATTGTGTGCGAAAAGCTCGCGGTACCGCTAATTCTAGGCGCGGACTACTGTGACCGGTTTGTGGAAGCAATTTATCCAAGGAAGAAAACGGTTGAGTTGACGGATTTCTCGGAGGTTCCGATAGTTAGGCGGTTCTCGACGAGAAAAAGGAAGAAGAATCTCGTCGCGGGAGAGGACGAGAATGATGGAAAGGTGGAGCGATTTTCCCCTAAGGTAAAAGTGGCAAGAGCCACGACTATCGGGCCAGGGACGCAACGCGTCGTGGAATGCACCTCGAAGAGGGCGGGCTTGGTTGTGGTTCAGCCGTACTCGTCGTTGTACGAAAGGCACGGGTTGACGTGCACGAATGGTGTCGTTCAGGTTGAGCCTGACAGGCCATTTCGTTTACTCGTTGCGAATTTTAGGACGTACCCTGTCAGGGTGCAAAAAGGCCAAGTGGTGGCAGAATTATTACCGCATCCGAGAGCCGCGCTCGAGAGCAAAACCACCATTGGCGAAGTTCTCGGAATTCAAGAAAGGAAGAAGGAAAATTTTCCTAATTCTACCAAGACGCCTACGGGCGAGACAAGATGCGAGCCGTCGGATCAAGGCCGCGAGGACCAGCCAGAAGAACGGTCGGCAGGGCTCTCCGCGTCGGCATCTACGAAGCCGCAACGCAGGATTGAGCCGCCACCGCCGGACGTGGAGGACCTCGACCTGAGCCACGTGCCGGACCGGCTGCGCGAGCGGTTCCGTCGGATGTTGAAGAAGTATTCAAGGATGTGGGATGGGACGCTTGGCGAAATTAATACCACAGTCCATCGGATCGAGTTGATCCCCGAGACTCGTCCCATCGCACAAGCCCCGTATCGGGCCGGGCCTAAAGCCCGCGAAGTAGAAGATGCAGAGGTGCAGAAGATGTTAGAGGCAGGAGTGATAGAACCAGCGCAGTCAAAATGGGCGTCGCCCGTGTTGCTGGTGCCCAAGCCGGACGGGTCAATGCGTTTTTGCGTAGACTACCGCAGGCTGAACGCTGTGACGGTGAAGGACACGTACCCTTTACCGCGCATGGATGAGTGTCTAGACTCGCTTGGTGACACCAAGGTTTTCTCCGCGTTGGACGCGATTTCGGGATATTGGCAGATGCCTATCCCTGAGTGCGACCGCGACAAGACCGCATTTTCGTGTCACTCAGGTCTGTATCGCTTCTCAAGAATGCCCTTCGGGCTAACCAACGCGCCAGCGACGTTCCAGAGGGCAATGGATATCCTGCTCTCTCCGTTCCGTTGGAAGTGCTGTTTGGTGTATCTGGACGACATAATAATTTTTAGCAAGTCGTGGGAGGAGCACATCGTGCACGTGGATGAAATACTTTCCGTATTGGAAACGGCAGGTGTCAAGCTCAAGCTTCGCAAGTGCGAATTTTTCGTGGAAAAGATCAAGTACCTGGGCCACGTCGTCCGCCCAGGTACTCTAGAAGTCGATGTCGCGCGAACCGCCGCGTTGGAACGAGTGCGGTACCCGCGAACACAGACACAGCTTAGAAGCTTCCTGGGACTTTGCAATGTCTACCGCAGGTTCGTTCCGCATTATGCGAAAATTGCGCAGCCTCTAAACCAACTACTGAAGAAAGGACAACCGGTCCAGTTGGAAGGATTCGACGAACCGTGCACGAAAGCTTTTCATAAGCTCAAGGACGCCATCCTGGCACCGCCGGTGTTGGCGCTGCCGAAGAAGGACCTACCCTACTCGGTAGATACCGATGCAAGCGACTATCAAATCGGCGCTGCATTATTTCAAACACACCCAGATGCGCAACGCAAACCCATCGGGTTCTTTTCAAGAACGTTAGCCGCAGCCGAGAGAAACTATTCTGTATCAGAAAAAGAATGTCTAGCGGTAATTTGGGCCGTACAGACTTTAAGACCATATCTATATGGCGAGCACTTCATCGTGCATACCGACCATGCCTCATTGAGGTGGTTGATGAACGTAACCGACCCCAGCGGGAGATTAATCCGATGGAGGCTACGCCTCTCGGAATTTGATTTTGAAATCAAGTACAAAAAGGGAAAGGCTAACAGCCAGGCGGACGCTTTGTCAAGGTTACGGACCGCAGGAGAAACCGTCGACGAAATCGACGACGAAATCCCATGCTTTATGGCCGAACCGGCCGAGGGTACAGTGGAGGACGAGGAAAGTTTTGACGCGATAGACGACATCCTCGCTCTTGAGGGGGGGACCGCCCGAGATCGCCTCGATCAATTCCAAGCTGTCACTTCGGAGGAGCTCATTCGCGAGCAAGCCGTCGACCCCTTCTGCAATCGCATCAAGGAAGAAATGGACGCCGGAAAGGTGAGAACGTTCAGCATGGAGACCGAGGAACTCGAAGGAACTCTATGCCGTACCGCTGCAGAGTTTGTACAAGTGGTGATACCACAATCGTTAAGGGACCGCGTCCTAGGGTTGAGCCACTACGCAAAATTGGCAGGCCACCCGGGAGGCAGGAAACTTTACAAGACATTAAGACGATATTTTTACTGGCCTACGATGGCCTTAGACTGCTATGCAGTCTCGAAGAATTGCGCCGCATGTGCGCGGGAAAGGGTGAAGTTAAGAAAAAACACGAAAGAAATGAAGCTGTTCACGCCCAAAGCCCCGCTGGAGTTTGTCGCCATCGACATCCTCGGCGAGTTAATTACAACTAAACGAGGGAATCGGTATATTCTCGTGATCAGCGATCGATACTCGAAACTGGTACGAACCGTACCGTTGAAGAAGATATCGGCTGCGCACATCGCACAGGCCTTCGTTCACCATTGGGTATTCGTGTACGGACCGCCGGTCAAGCTGCTGTCTGATAATGGAACACAATTCACGGCCCGGTTCTTTCAGAACGTCTGTCGAATTCTCGGCATACGCAATGTGTTCACGACTACGTACCACCCGCAAGCCAACGGCCAAGTTGAGACGTTTAACCGCACGCTGACTTCCCCGTTGCGAAAATATGTTGGAGAGCATCCCAAGGACTGGGACCTATTTAGCGACGCTGTGACGTTCGCATACAACACGCAAGTTCATCGAACTACGAACATCGCGCCCTTCGAGCTGGTGTTAGCTCGGGCGCCGAGAAGCATTGCGTTACAAGCGCAGCCAAGTTTGGAAGGATTTAGCTCGAATCGAGCGTACTACCTGAAATGGCAGTCGTGGTTGGAAAGCCTGATGAAAGGCGCTGATAAGAGCCTGCGAAAAGAACAAGCGCGCTACAAGCGAAACTTTGACGCAAGGCTTCGCAAACCGATGTATGACATCCCTTCAGGATCCTACGATTTCCTCCGGAAGGAACAGGGGACCGCAACAGAACCTAGACACAAGCTGGCACAAGTTGCCACGGGACCGTATGCAGTCAAGAACTCAGATAAGAACACGGTTGTCATCGCCATAGGCGACCAAGAAGAGCGCGTGTCGCGAGATAGAGTCGAATTAGCCCCTAGTCCTATGGACTACATGCCGATATCAGGCCTACGACAGGCTCTACAGTTCCTCAGCGGACGCGAGGGGAATCAAGAACGCGACGCGATGGAGAGTGAGGAAGGTCCTCCCACCCGAGCGCAGATGTTAGAGGACGAGGAAGATGTTGTCAGTCGAACCCGTCAGCGGAGATACCGCAAGACTTACGGAGGACAAGTAATTCAGAAGAGTTGGAAGAGTCGGAGAATCTTCAGGAGGGGGAAGAAATTAACCCCAGACGCGAGGAAGAAAATGAGAATGCCGAGTACGTGATAGAAAAGATCATCGATCACGGGTATCAAGATGAGGAATTAATCCTCAGGGTGAAATGGTACGGATATGAGACGAAGGACGCGACGTGGGAACCAGTCGCGCAATTACCGCGCAGCGCCGTGGTGAGATATTTCCGAAGGAAGAAGTTATCCTTGCCGCCGCAAGTCGGGCGCGCCCAAGCGGGGTAACACCCGTTGGGATGTCGTCAAGTTGGAATTGGTACTTTGAGACGCGGCGCGAAGACAGGGAAGAGTGGTGGTCACAGGAGTCGGGACAGCAGAGAGTAACGAGATGGAGAGAAGAAGTGAGATAGGCAATTTTCCCTTGACCGCTGCACATGTAGAGAGCGGCGAGTGTCGCCCTCCAAAGAAATGGAGGAGTTACTGTAGTCTCCGATGTAGATAATACGCAAATTACGTATGATCACGCGTCGCAGTCGTGCGCACGTGATATGACGTTTGGATCAGTGATCCGCCCCGGTCCAATTTGATTTGATGAAAATTTTATGGGGCATTTTAAGAATGAACAAACGGACAATTGTCGCACGGGAAAATGCGAAACACAGAAGTAGAAGGGCAGTGTGAATTTTAACGAAAGTTAAGGGAACGGTACTTCTGGTCGAGAGTACAGGCCGTGGAGATATTCGCGAAGTCAAGTTCGAGCATCTGCGACGGGCTGCAACACGCAACCGACGCCGCCCATGCTCCGACTGAGTCGCAAGGAAGTCCTGATGAGAACGTCGATGACGTACAGCAGTCGTGCGCGCGGTACCACCTCTAACGGTTTTCTGATTTTCCTTTGTCATCAATGTTTTTGTTTTGTTTGTATCGCTCAACAGGACCTCGTTAGTGAGGAGAAGTAGAAGGAAATAGATCGTCTGGTAGACGACCGACGATCGTCGCAAAAAGATTTCAGACAAGCCTGCGAGAATGCACAAAACGACGCCCCGCGTCGCGGGCTGTTCGCAATTGAGGGCGAGCCGAAGAAGCGACACCGTGTTGTAAGCTCGCTTTATTACGCGTGCTATTCCACTACTGACTTCGGCGTCGAGGGGGAGACCAATCTGTTAGCATGATCAGAAGAGATGGGCTCTATCGCTCACGCATCTACGCTAATCTACGAGCGTCCTACTTACCCGCCTGCCAACATGTGGTACTTTTGTCCACCATAATCCCCCATACCTTTCCTTTGTTTTTGTTTTTTGTTGATGTGACGTAGAGAACAAGCACCCCGCACCGCGGACCACGACGCACGATAATCGACGAACGATCGAGGAGAACTTGCGAATCGTCGATCGTAATTAATTCCCTACGGTTTGTGTCAAGTCAAGAAGGAGTAGAGGGGATGTGATCACCGCATCGTGATATACGCCATAGTGGGAGACGTACCGAGGACCTCGATGTGCTATCAATTGCCACCGAGTACAGTGGTCACCGAAGACGTCGGAAACCAAAGGACGAGACGAGCAGGCTCGTTTCTGACCAATACCGGAACCTCCGGTTCAGAGTCTGAAACGTCGTCAAATCCCCCAACAAGCGTTGAAAGTCAACGATAATACTGGACCTCTGTTTGTGAGCAATGCTCCACCCTCCACTTTACTACAATCTCAAAGAACCTACTGAAGAAAGGGATCCCCTAGTCTCCTTCCAGCCCGCCATCTTGTACCACAACGCCCCGCTGCCGCTTTATGATCACCGGTCGTAAGAATTATTTATTGCCCTCCCGAACGATATTAGCATCGCACGCAACTATGCGACGCAGATGAACAGTGTTGGGTTGGTTGCTATTCGAGTTCTGGCACACAGGAAAAGCGTGGGGTACGTCATCTTGACCTGACGCATGAATTCCAAATGAATGACGCAGAGCAGATGGAAGGCTGTGTGGCAACCGGTGGAAGTTGTCGAAAAGTTGAGGAAGGTTGGGAGTCACAAATCAGAAGAGAACGGAAGTGAGCGGTTATCTGCGATGGTTCCGGTGACGAGAGCTGCGCGCCTGAGTGTATTGTATTGCGATGAGAGCGTTGTCGAAAGCTGGCTGACAGCTTTACAGTAGGACAAAGCACCAACGGCACGTGAGAAGTGTGAAGAGTTTCTTGCCGGATGTCGAGAGGTTTGCGCCCGGGCCGTGGTCTCTCCCAATACGTGCATGTGTCGCTGCATTCAAGGGGAAGTTGTTGGAGACGGTCGACTCACCGGGTTCAGAAGTTCAAAAGGTGATGCTCGATTCGGGCGGTGCCATCATGGTATTTGCAGAACGAGGAGGCCCTGAACAAGACGGGCAGTGAAACGAAAACGGCTAGGATGAGCCAAGTAGTACCCGAAGGACAGCTGGCGACGCAGCGATGAGACTGGATCAGGCCTGTTGGAAATATGCTTAGCAAAAGATGACTGCATACTCTTGGTTTCGCCGAGCCCATGAAGAGGCCCGTGTCGACAACGGCACTAACGCGGACACGTCTGATGACGACACATCCTATGATACAGCCGCTTGTATGTCTCAGGACAGCAGCCGTGCTGTTGTTGGAGTCAACAACGGGGATTTGATTACTTGGTGCACGGGGGCAAACGACCCTTTTTCTATCCTTCGAGGGCCATTCACATGAGCTAACTGATGTTATGAGGGTCAATGATGAGGCACGCGTTACGTCCCGATCATGTGACGGAACAGCGAGAGTGGGGGACATTGAGACTGGAAGTCAAATCGGAGAAGTCCCTACTCCGAAAAGAAAAATGTCAGAATACAAGAAGAGGGAGAAAGTGGAAGAATTGACAGGGACCGGAGAAAGGAGAGAAGGGGAGAAGGAGTCAAACGCGACGTAAGGCAGATAAGCCGACCCCTCCCCAAACACGCTAAACTTAGAGCCACCGCCGGTTCTACCGAACCCATCGCGTTGACGACCCCGTTTTCGTTATTACAAAACAAAGGGGGCGCTCCTATTTTGTTAGCACGTCAACAACAGAGCAGGTAATCACGTGTTGGGGAGCTGGGATATTGTCTCGAGGAGGCGCGAAGATAAACATCGGGGAAGCCGGAAGGCTAAGGAAGATGGGGGCATTTATGAAGGTCGAGAGCGGTCCGTGGGCCGATCAATGAAAAACAAAGAGGGCGTGACTCCCCAGCCGGCGATCTGGTTGACAAGCGGAGAAAAAGAGAAGGAAAGAGGGGATGTGCAACTGCAGTAGCAGAGGTGCCCGAAAAAGGGATAAGAGGAGGAAGACAGTAACGAGGAAAAGAGAAGGAAAGAGGGGTTGAGGGAAGAAGCGACCGCATTGACGGTACGCAGAAAAAGAAGAGGGAGACGGAGGCCCGAGGTGTGATCTCGGGATCGGAGGGGACACACATGGTACCCAAGGGGGGGGACTCGAGGATGAGCGTGCCGTGTTGGATAAAGAGGAGGAAAAGGAAAATGAGGAGAAGGATGACGTACGTGTTGGAAAAAGAGGAGGAAAAATGTAACAAGAGGAGGAAGTTGATAGGAGAAGGAAATGCAATTTATTTTTCGGTGGAACGAAAGGAAGTGCCGACGATGAGTCAACACTCTCAGAGGACAATGATCCGAACATGGATCGGCAGGGCGCTACCATCGGCAAGGGGTCAATGGGACGATTTACCCAAGGATATTTTTCTTTGGAAGTGAGGCGACAAGTTGCGCCAGTAAGCGCAGGTCAACAAGGGACGCTCCTCGAAGAGCCCCCTCGTTTATTCCGTGGGCACGGAGTAATGTGCGATAAACGCTGGCGGCGCCGTCGTTCCTTTTGATGACATCTGGAGAGGACGGTGAGGTCGAACCTCCCCTGGTCGATTGGACTGCGTCGGCAATTGGTGACAAGGGGGCGGCAACTGGAACAGCCGCAGGAGAAGGGGGACGAGCTGGGACGTGCACAGGGGAAGACGGTGCAGGAAGAGCCAAGGGGGTAAGGGACGAAGAATTTCCCTTCCTTTCTGGGGCTGCGCGCACGGACAGACTGTCAGTCCGGCTAGATGACGAGGGGACCTCCCTCGTCTCTGATAGAGGTTGACACCTGGCCACTGGAGGTGAATGAGACCGCAAAGGGGATTTGACCTCCTCACACTCAGGGGCTCTCGTCGCCCTTATCGAAGCATTCACGGGGAGAGTGGGGCCGGCCGGATCGACAGGAAGTGAAGTCGGTGAGACCGGTAGCACAGGGCGAGAATGCAAAGGCTCCCGGGGACAGAGGCCGCGCTCGCGGGGATCCGCAAGGAAGACGGGCAATTTAACCGGAACGGGCGTCTGACTCCCATACTGTCGACTCAGACGCGCTTCGTCCCAAGAACATTGCGATCCCGTCCAGGGGTTAAACCAAGCGTAGTCCCCTGCACCACGATGAGCACGACCAGGAGAGAAGGAGGGGCGTTGCCGGACGAAGGAACGAGAGGAATTTTGACGGGGTATCGAGTCCCAATCGACCTCCTCTATTTTATCGAGGAGAGAATGCAGTTCGGTGTCTGATCAGCACCGCCCAAGGGAATCGAATAATCGAGGCGTCGCATAAGGCTGATGAGCTGGGGAGGCAAGTACCACAACCTCCAACAGTGGTAGGTCTCCCACAGGAGGGTTACTGCCACTTTGGTACACCACTGTGAGGAAGACTACCCAAAGGCCGTGTCGAGGATCACGTAAATGCCTTCCGTAATACGTGTACACGGGGCCGAGCTCAGTCCAGAAGCCTTGGCAGACCTCAAATTGGCTCCACCACGACGGAATACGCTGGTAACGATTCGCGTAATGGGACCTCGAGATTTCACGCGCCTCCAAAATCTGGTAGGCCACAAAATAACCCGTGTCAGACCGAATACGGCGTTCGAAGCGCACTGTATGCTGGAAGAAGGGGATGGTACCCCGCTTGATAAGTCGGAAATTAGCCGGAATTATGGCTTGGTCCACATCATAGCGTCGCCCGAGACGGTCCGTTGGTTGAACCAAAGGCGGTTAGCTTCACGAGGAGGGTTATCGGAGGTCCAGGCCAGCAGGTTGTCGAAGTAATACCGCTCACCCTCGGTGCGAAATTGCCACGTGTCACAACCGAATTCCTCAGGGATGAGATCCTGCGTCAATGGCAGCTCAAGCCTGTCACACACAGCGGTCATGAAGCGGGTCGATAACACCGCACGACCACGAGGCGGAGTGTGACACAGAATGGAGAGAGGGATGGCGATGCGAGCCAACCAATCGTAAGACTGAATGGCTTGAAGGGGGATTTGTCCTGGAAGCATACCGGCGCCATCGGCGAACGAGAAAGCAATGTCATCGAAGGCGCATACGCCGATCACTGAGAACCCTTTAGCGGAAGCAAAAAGCTCAGGATTAAGGCGCATGGTTTTGTCGTGGAGTTCCGACGCAGCAGGGTATCGACGCGAGGATGATGCGTTAGAATCGGAATCGGGGCGGGCAACAGGGTCGACATGTTGGGAATCAGGGGGTAATCGTGGGATGGAAGGAAGACTTAGAGGGTCGTGGGAAGTGGAAGAAAAGCCCACGCCGTAGCGCTTGCGTTTGGTACCACCACTCGAGTGCCTCGGGGATGAAGGAAACATGGGGCCCGTCTTGCTCTTGCACTTTCACCGAATACCGGATGCGGCAGTGTAGGGTTATGAGAGAAACGGCGAGGAGATTATACGATGGCAGGGTGGCGTACAAGAGCGCTCGGAAGGGGGATATGTAGTGCAATACGCACCTGAAGAGGGGGGTGAAAAGGAAGGAAAATATTTGGATATGAAAAGTAGTCCGGGTTGGGGGACACACGTGTGAATAACTGCACAGTTTTAATTTTTAATTATTTTATTATATTTAGTTAATTAGTTGGCATTAATTTTGCTGACACTAGATTAGATTAGATCTAGGATCTAGCGCTGCGAGCTACTGTAGAGGCTCCGGAGGGGCGATATATACCTTAGCCCTCTGACCACCAAGTCAGTAAAGGTAACCCGAGTTGCCGGAGTTGAATGTCGCCTTGGTCGAAGTCCGTCTCTACCAAGACGCTCCCTTTTACCTAAGCCTGCGGCATCCTCTATCGCTCGGGGGTTCCCTTTTCTCTTTCCTTTATTTCCCTATCCCTTTCTATCTCTAATTCTACCTATTTTTCCCTTATCTTGTGTTGGTGCCATCGGCCTCGGTTGCGACCGAACCGGTGTAGGTGTTTCGAGCCATCGGGCGACATAGTTGACGTAGCGCTGCTACTGTGACCCATTTCCCGACGGAGACTGTTGCAACGACGTCTCCCCCGAAGGGCTCCGTCGTGTTACGAGCCAGTGTTGGTACCATCCGTGTCGGTTGCGACCGAACCGGTGTAGGTGTTTCGAGCCATCGGGCGGCACGGCTGACGTAGCGCTGCTACTTTCATTTCATCCCGTCGGGCTGCGTTGCGACGCCCCCGTCGAAGGCCTTGTCGCGTCACAAGGTGTCGAAGAAGCTCAACGAGCATTGGCCTTACAACCCAGTGGAACCGGGGTACCTACGTACGCGCCCCACTCCACACTCGTCGAGCAGATCTCTTCGCAAGTCTCTACCACACGGATCCCGGGCCGGGCTATTTCTCTGTGCCCCCCTAGCAGGGATCTGAGCTACTACGAGCGCAAGCTCGTTTAAACGGAGAAGGGAGAGTCGGACACTCCGTAGCGCTGTGCCATCGGCAGTTCTTCTTTTTGTTGCTGTTGTTGTTTTTGCTGGACCATCGGACCGCGGTCTCTGCCCGACCGGCGCATTGAACTACATTAGCCGCACTGGTGGGGTTGAATTTTCCAATGTGTCTCCTCTGCTTTCCATTCAGACAGCTCCCGCACGAGCTTCCAGATGACACACTCTGTCCGATGCAAAGTCCATCCACGACATCCCGGCTGACTAGTTCCTTGATTGTCCTCACGTTTGCGTGGCCAAGTCTGAGGTGCCATACTTCAATGCTGAGTGGCGAGTGGACAGCGCGGTTCATGGTACCTTCGGCGGCATTCCAACCCTGAATGCGGTAGATACCTTTGTCCTTTGTTCCCTGCATGATCAGAAGCCCGTTCCGCATTACAGAACATCCTTTATTTCCGAAGCGCACATCCACTGCAGTACTGTCATCCTTGCCCAAGGATGAGCAAGACATCAGGTTCTCTTCGAGTTCTTCAACAAACAGTACATTTTTCAGTACTGTGCTTCGACTGTACGAGTCACGACCGCAGGTGACTCTCTCCGTGAACTCTATATCACCGCATAGCTTAGCAGTAACTCGCTCGCCATTCCCAAGTACAATACTGCGCGAGACTTCCTTCTTGTTGAGTAAAAGTGTACTGTCCTTCACCATGTGGTCGCTTGCGCCAGAGTCAAGGATGACCTCGTAATCTCCTTTCTCTGTGCCACTTGCAGAGTCAGACGCCATATCCTGTTCTCGTCCGGCGGTGCTGTGCTTTGAGAGTAAAAGATGTGCACTATTTGCTTCGCTTCTCTGTTCGAAGTCTTCTCCAGAGTGGTGCTTCTTATGGGGACAGAAACGGGCGATATGTCCCACCTCATGGCATTTGAAGCAACTCCTCGTTTCCCTCCTAGCCCCGAAGCGACGATTCCCAAACTTTCTCGTTGGAGGGTTTCTCATACTCGAGATCTTCATAGCAAGCGATTCGCCTCTGCCACGGCCATCCCGAGCCGAATCCCAATTCTTTTCTTCGTATTCTTGGAGAAGTCTAGCCGATACAGTATCCCAGTTCACTTTGGCCAACGTTTGTAGCGATGACACCACAAATCCATACGGAGACTTTGACTTGTCCCCAAATGACGCCATGAGCATAGCGACTTGCATGTCTTCCTCAATGATGCTTCCCATTCCTTCGAGTCTGTTGAAAATCTCCTCAAAAGAGGTTACGTAGTCCGACATGGCTTGTCCGTGATACCGAAGGTTCGAAAGTTTGGTCTGCAACTGAACCTTTGTCAACACGTTGCTGACAGCGTAGCGATCTCGTAATCTTTTCCACATACTATACGGGTTGCTTTTCTCTGCTAGAACAAGCCTCAGAGGTTTGTCCCCGAGTACCAGAATCAACACTGCCCGAGCATCATTCACGTTCTTCTTGATCTCTTCTGAGATCTCGTCTTTCGCGTTTCCGACGACATCTTCCTCCACAACTGACCAAATACCCTTTGAGGCCAGTGTGGCTTCTGTCCGTGCATGCCAAAGCCCGAGATCCTCCCCTGCCTTTCCCATAAACTTGTAAACCCTTCTACTGTCTTCCATTGCACACGGTGGTGAGACACGCGACAAAACAGATCAAGAAGTAACAACACAAGGAGATCGATGTGACAGCGGTGAGGCGTGTCAAGCTATCGGAGAGGGCGTTAGCGATTATCCTGGGCCCATAACCAACTGGTGGGAACAGGTCGGGAAGGTTGAAGATGTTGTAGTTTATTCTGTTAGAGCTGCTGTACGATACTTGGATATATACTGCATTGCATGTGCAGATGCGTTCTCAGTGCATTCCAGCTTGTATAACGTAATCAACCTCAATTCCGCTGAATTGAGGAAATTGGTACTGTAGCATGTCAGACATGGGCCGTCAACTTTGGGGTCCATTATACCGAACCTACTCCAACCTACGTGTCGCTGTAGTCGTATTACTCTTGATGCAGGATGCGCTCCACCAGTGCACCGTACTGGTATTCCCATCAACTTTCAGTTGAATTATAGCTGGTCAACAAAACACGTAGCAATGCTGTGCGTCTACAGTAAAAACAGAAGTGGACGGAGACTTACAAAAAAGCCCGCCTCTTTGGGAAACATGCCGATCATTGCGTATTTAAACGCCACTCTTCCAAGCAACCTCCGGACAGTACACTCTTTTTATCTCCTCCATCATCACACCTTCCCATTCAGCTCCCCTCTTTAAAGAGGGGAGCTGAATGGGAAGGTGTGATGGAATGGAATTCCATTCCGAGGGTCACCAATGCATCCAATCACCCAGTCACAGGCGAGAACTGCACTTCAGCTACTACCAGATGCGGCAGTTGAGCGAAACAACTAAATAAGTCGTTACGAACAAGACGATCCCGGACCGCCAGCATGATAGTTATTAAATGGCAGCCCTCAATATGAATCCGCCTTCTAACCCACAATATCGTCCACACACCCATCATGCCCCCCAGTACCGCCCCTGCCCTCCTATCTTCGCATAGGGGACTGGAGGCATCATCAACGCGACCCTTTTAACCACTCCGAATTGCAAACCAGACCCTTTACAGCTCGACTACCGTAGCACCTGCGCACCATTGGCGTTGGTGCTCTCCAACGCTGATCACCCTCCTCCTTCCCTTCCCCTGTCTTATGGATAAACATGATGCCAATGCGGCATGCCCTTGTATGCCTCGCGTTTCTCCTCCATCTATCGTTCTATTTGTTCCATGATCTGTCCTCTGCCTACGCCGTGCTCTTCCTCTCTTCCTCGACCGACCTTGCTTGCCAACTCCATCTTTCGACAGTAACAGGAACACTCTCGGCGTATCCTAATCGCTCAGCCATAACTATCTCCACCTAATCCTCCCTCGGTCCCACATCAACCGCCATCACGTCAGAGCCACCCTCTTATAGCCTTCACACAGGCTGCATTTCGTTCTGCAACCACACTTCTACCCATGCGCACTCGACGTCACCCACGTCCTGCACCTCGACGCCCCGTTCATTCCACCACCTGCGTCCTCGTCCTTCTTTCGCAGGTACCGCACAACTCCACTTCCGTCCGCGTCGACCTCACCCTGCTCGGATCGGTAACCACGCAGCCCGTGGCAATCTCCCCACATCACCACCTCGCGCCTGCAACAGCCGGCGCCCACGGGATGGCCGCCACCACTGCGCCGCGACTTGTCGCGAGAGCGCGTCCGCGTTCTTCCACTTCCCGCCCAGCGCGCCCGCCACACGAGCGCCCCCGGACGCGGCCCCCGCGCATTACCCCACAGTCACCGCCCGCTTGCACATGAACACACTTCATCGCAGGCTATCAGAGACGAATGTCCGAACCGCACGACCAGCTTGCCATCCCGATCTTGCTTGTCTGCCGCGCATTGGCCCGCCCCGTATCTACCGTATAAACCCGCGCCAGTTTATCCCGCGCCGTCAAAGAGAACATCTGCATAGCAAAACACACACCCTTGTGGAGCGATGCGCCGGAGGGAAGGCCTTCCTCGCACATAAGGTCCGGAAGCGGTAGCGGATCCTCAGTCGATGTAGACCGCAGTGTGTCGTCGATACCATTGACCTGCAAAATAGTTACCAAGGTCTTGCTTAGTTGTACGGTGTTTACAGTAGCCGGAGTTGCATTTCCCTGGCGTCTCTGTTTGTGCCCAGTTGCTTTTAGATTTCTCTACTGTAAAGGAACCTAGGAAGGAACGAAGGATTTGTGACTTTACACAGTCTTTTGTGTCTCTATCGGTATTTGGTTAAGAGACCTACTGTAGCTCTATCTCACCTACTTATCCCAACCTCTCAGTAATGAATCCTATATCCATGACCTCTATCTGCAAACTAGCACCACTCCTTTATGTTCCCTTCGCGTCCTCTTGGGCGAAGGGAATTTACAATCACTATTGATACACAAGAGCACATTGTAACAATCATAACGGTAGCGAGCGTTGGGATCCAGGGTGCCAGCAAAACAGTGCTGCCTCAGAACGGGCCGGAGAGTTTATTTTCTATTGTTTTCGGACACGTGGGGTGCTCTCGCCGAATCAGCGAGAGGCATGCCTGGCAGATCGAAATATGAAGGGAGCTGTCAGGGAATCGCCGTGCCGCCTTCTGCGTGAAACAGCCCGGACAGAATTCAGAGTTTGCGCCTGGAGAGAATTCTGCAATTCTTGAAAGAAATTCGCTCATGACCGTTGCAGAATTCTGTATCAAAATTTTAGTTGTGAAAAATTACAGACGAATTTACGCTAAGAAAGTTGTGATTAAAGTTGTGAGTATTATCTGAAGCCCTTCTGTAGCCGTACTCGACCCGATTGTCCATACGCAAATCCACTACCATGACTAGTGGTAGACAGTGCGACTACACGCAAAAAGCAATTGCTAAACGGGCGAATACTCTCAGCACTGTTTTCGCTTGCGAAACGGCGTCAGCAACACCCTACATCGCTTTTCTCATCATCGACATGTATCTCTCTCATCGCTTTAAAGCTTCAAGCCCAAGAAATTGAATTGAACAAGTCTATCTTACAAAGCAATCGCATTAGCGGTTCGCAGTTTTCTTTCAATTTCAATTCTTTTAGAGAGTCGGAATGCATTTTATACTTTCGCTTCAACAAAGAAAACGTTTTAAGAATGATGTATGCCATGGCATGGCCGAGTGAAAAGACATGTACTACTCGAAACAGATACTCTGTCTCTCCGATTTTATCTACTTGCATTGTTCTTCGCCGCCTTTGTACACCGTCAAGAGGGAAGGATATTGAAATCTTCTCTTCAAAGCATGCTTCTCAACTTTCTGAAATATTTCGGGAAGCTATAGAACACCTACTTGATGCACGGAGTGAGCTTATTACAGGACAAATCAGCACGCAGTTCATACAAGATCAGGCGGAAAGATTTGCAAAAGCCGCTTTCGAAAAGAGCGGTGGACTTGGAAACTGTCTTGGTTTTATTGACGGAACAGTAATTGGCATCGCTCGAACAAGTGACTACGATAGTCAGCTGGTTGCATACAACGGCCATAAAAGGAAGCATGCATTGAAGTATCAAGCCGTCAATAGTCCGGATGATATGATACTTCATGCGTATGGTCCAATGGAAGGACGGCGTCACGACTGGACATTGTACGTCAGAAGTGGCCTGGACGAGCAACTTCCTTCTTTGCTAAATATAGATGGCAAGCGGTACTGCCTCTACGGTGACTCTGGATACAGCAGAAGGTGGTTCATGGAAATTCCCTATCAGGGAAGCAACCTAAGTGTGGAGCAGAGAGCATTCAATAAGGCCATGTCATCATCGCGGATTACAGTGGAATGGATTTTGAAGGAAGTGAAGATGTGTTTGTCTACCCTGGGACGACAAACGCAAAATGAAAGTAATGGAATATCCCGTAGGAGCACTTTATATGGCTGGTATGCTGCTCTCCAATATGAAGAATTGTATCTACCCTAATCAGATATCGACCTATTTCAAGTGCAGTCCGCCGACCCTGGAGGACTATCTATCGCATAAGGATTAGCGTGAGTTCTCGCCCCTCGTCCGCCCGCGCGGAGCTTCGCTCCGCGCGAGCAGAAAACCGGCGGACAAAGTAGGCGAAAAGGCATTTTTCTTTAGTAAACATTGAAATGGGTGCTCAGAATGTAGCATAACCGCCGGCTACTGTACTATACATTAGATTTAGAATTAGATCTAACGCTGTAAGGTACAGACCTTACAGCGTGCGCGCGCGCATGCCTTACAGCGCGCGCGCACCAACACGTGTACCCCACGTGTAGCACACGTATGCTGTCAGCCCCGACGGCTGACAGCGTTACAGTGCGGGCCGGCCCGCACTGTATACAGTAAGTCGACTACAGTACAGTCCGTATTGTACTGTAGACGGTTAATTAACTTGTACAATAAATATAGGGAGCGACCGCGGGCGGGGGGGAGGAGGACAGGCAACCCTCCACCGACGGTCGACCTCCCAGTTTACTCTACTCACACCGCCGTTCGGCGAGTAGTTACCACCGAGCGGGTACTGGACGCGCGCCACACCGCTGCGAGCTGCGATCCGCCTCCGCCCGTCAGTACCGGATCGTCAACCGGTACTGCTCCGGGGCGTCGAGGCATCGATCCGCTCGCCTACGCGCGCGTCCCGCCGACCACGCTCTACCCCCCGCTATCGGCTCGCTTCTGGTGGCGTTGGTTGGTTCAAGACCCTCGGTACGCCGATCTGGGGTCTTCCGCCGAACATCGCGAACACCCCTCTGCCGTGTGTGGGGTGTTCATTCGATACAGAAGCCATTTCTTTACTTCTTGTTAAGGGCCTCTATCAGGAGCTTGTACTTAGCTAATTATAGCTCTTGCATCTTCTCACGCTCCTCACTTCGCTCCTCGCGCTAGCGCTCACGCCCCGCGTGGTCAAACTCGCTGTGCTCGAGCTCAAACTGTAACTTCTCGCGGTCGAGCTCAATGCGCGCAAGGTCTGCGTCTCGCAGGTTTGAGCTGAAGGCAGCCATGTCCACTGAAGGGGCAGCTCGCACAGATCTCGCTCTCGATTTCTTCCTCGCAGATCCAGTTTCTTCTGCTTCTGATCCGCTTCCCGAATCGCTCAGCTTTCTCTTTGTCACGGACGCGATAAGCGCCTTTCCAATGTGATCCTTCTCTTCATCGTTCTTGCGCTGCGCGGTCTTCTCAGCAGCTTTGGTAGCCAACACGTCGTCCCGAGCTTGTCGCATGTCCATCAGCAACTCTTCAAGCTCTCCATCCTCACTTCCGATGCCAGACATGCGACGTTCGCAGCTATCCCGCTTGTCGAATTGGTCCTGAATGCGCTTGTATCTGTCGAGCACGCTTTTCCATGTTACCTTCTCATGCAAAGCCGCATTCGCATTGATATTACCTCCTGCTTCTTGATATTTGTCTCGCGTCTCACCAAACGCCGCAAGGTGCGCTGGCAGCCGCGACTTCTCGCACGATTACGAGGTCCTCCTCAGTTGAAAACCTTGATTGACGCCCGGCCTTGCTTTTACCGGTACTAGCTTCATCGGCAGTCGCCGTAGGGGAGGAGGGAATGACTTCGGACATTTTGAGAAGAGCAAGTGCAGGTGATGGGTGAGATGAAGATGACGTTGAGTACAGTTGGCGCGAACTGAGTAAATATTGGTCACAAGAATTGCAGTCACAGTTTCTCTAACGGCTCACTTTTCTGCAATTGCCGTCACGACCGAATTGCAGAATTCTGCAATTATTTACAGGTGCAGAATTCTGCAATTATAATTGCAGAATTGTCAAGGCGTAAACTCTCTAATGTGCCTGAGCACAGCCGGGCTGTAGGCAAGGATGGCTGACGTGGAGGGAGGAAGATTGAGTAGATTCGGTTTTACGGCCGCCCTGTAGCTCGGCTATTTAGAGTAGGGAAATGAGGAGACTTGAGTAAAGAGGGGGCATCGACCTTTCGGAGTAAACTTCTGTTGCACACATGTTCTCGAGTTTTGCGATTCAGGATCGCGATTTTGGCAAAACTGGTTCCTCACCTCTACAAATCGCAGCCTACCTTGAAGATATCAAACAGGTCAGGTTGCTCCACAGCCATAATTCTGCATGTGGGCAAGGACATAGAGCAGCTCATTAACTTGTACGTGTCCCCTCTGTGAGTCGTCCGCATCTGAAGCCCAAGTTCGATTCTTATTATGCCTCACCGAATGACAAACCCGCACCTGAAAGCAACAAAAGCCAATTGTTATGTATAGCGTGGTAGAAGCAAACCCTTCAAAAGTGACATGCCGATTGTGGACAATTTGAAGGGCAAACAACACAGCGATGTAATAATAAAGATAAAGATAGGTTACTTCCCAATACAAGCAAGCAGTTTCTTCAATATCATGGTTGAATGGGGGAGATAAATTGGTGGTTGCGTGATCGTTGTAGGTATGTTTCAAAAGTTAAACACCTATTATACAGTTCGGGAAAGTCTCCACCTGTAAACAGACTGCTTTATCATCTGCAGACCAGGGCCAGAGCAGGTGCACAAAAAGTACTGCGTGAAGAATGACATTCTTGTTCATGTACGGTGCGCAACGCTGCAATGTCAAGTCTCAGCACCTGTTCAGGGGCTCTCGAGAATGAACCTACTTTGGGTTACACTTAATCCTGAGTGTGACATGGGGTATTGGCTCGAGAAAATCGTAAAGTAATGCCGCTTAGCCATAGAAAAGAAGCTTGATTCGATGGTGTTTCCTTTCCGAGTATACACAGAAGTAAGAGAAGTAGCATCGAATCGATTCCTCTTGGCCAAGTCTTCATGACATCTATTCTCTATAGGTGGTAGGCAGAGAAGGTTCGCCGGCTGGAGTCTTTCATAAAGAATATCGAACCATCTGCATTCTTCTTACTGGATCGGGGGAGGGCGGGGGCGGGGGCGTGGGGCCATGCAAACAGCCCGTCGTCTCTCTCTGACTACATTTCTGACTTCTTCCAATATCGTACAAAATACAGCACATCGATGGTCTCTATGGTTGTTTTTTGTCGAAACAATTCTTTCCTATTTGCATCCGTCAAACGCCCGGTTCGCTGTCTTCTTATTGCATCTATATTAGTCATGAAATATTGCGTGGCGGAACCAAAATAGGTGCCCCCTTTACAGGTGTATTTCGGTCTTTCATAGAACAGTTTTTCACAGCGTTTGGTACTATCAGCACTGCAGGAAGCAAGCAAGAGAGCATTCCGTCTTTACCGACTGTGGGAAAACTCTGTGACGGAGATTCTTTTCTACAATTAGAAAACTGTTTCACGCGATCAGCTTCTTCACAACAGCCCTGAGTAAAGGGCATTATGGCATCTGACTCGGAGAAGAAATCTGCTTTCAGAAGAGCAATCGGTCGAAAAAAGGCAGTCAAGGTCGTGGGTGAAGAGAAAAATGAAAACAAAGAAAAGTTTAGTCCGAAATTAGGCCGTACTCAGCAGCCAAAAGCGTCTTCTCGAAAGAGGAACCTGTGTAAGAAACTTGCAGGGTCAAGGGATGAGCCAGTATTTGGCTCAAGGGCAAAGACCGGACTGTCAACGCTGAATGCCAAAGAAAGGGTACTTGAGCAGTATCCCGGTCTAAAGCTTGAATCACCTAAAAATAAGGCAGATGAGATTGTCTTTCAGGGCCCCAACAGTATCCGTGCAGAAGTCATCGACTTCAATGCCATGTTGATTGTTATGCAGGACAACATGAAAATGCTAACACATACGGCAGTAGAGCGATTCTTCGAATGGATTCCTATCTTCTCAATATATATTGAAAGGTACGTAGTCGTTGAGGAAGACTTCATCTTGAAGTGGATTGAGAGGAAGTCTGAAACTCTAAGAGGTGATCTGAGACCGAGCTATAGGATGGTTCTTCGAGGAAAAATCCAACGGCAGATTCAAGATATCCAGGACATACAAGATGAGTTTATGCCTCACCTTCCAGCTGGTGAGCGGCTCCCACGCCTTGTGGAGGCTGTTAAAACGTTCACAAAACACATTGAGGAATACTTGCAAGTAATTACGACGAAGCTTCCAGAAGTTATATCCAAGCACTATGAGAAGGCGGACATAGACAAAGCCAAAATACGAATTGTGAAACATATCGTGGCGCATGTTGGGTATCAAGATTTTCTTGCCATATACACAAGATGGATGAGACCAGGACAGCTGTTGGAATGGAAGACTACAGTGTTGTTTCCGTGTGATTTTAAGTTCTTTTCGTATGGAACATGGGATAAGGACATGGACTATGCCCACTATCAGATTGCGTCGCAGTTTGCAGAAGCTCTCGAAGAAGAAAACGCTGAAGAAATTGAGTTAAACAAGCAAAGTAAGGTAGACTTTGAAAGAGCTCTAGCCAATAGGCAAGAAGCGGAAGGTTTGGAGGAGGACTTCGACGCAAATGAAATAGAATATGGAGACGCCGTACAGCCGGAAGATGATTTTGAAAGGCCACCACTCGAAGCAGAAAAGAAGTGACAAGTTGGCCCGCAGCTGATACTTGTTTTTTGTAAGAGCAGCAAGCGCTGTGAGCAGTGTACCTTGAATAGTTTTGAAAACTCTCCAGAACACTTCTGTCAGTTTTTGATGCAGTAGAATTTCTGTTGATTGTCAGCCTTCTTTCCCGTGAACAATAGTCTTAAATGGCGCGCCACTAAAGTGAGAGTGTGTTCTATTCCAAAGGACCCGTCTAAGCCTCAAGAAGAACGGCGCGAGTGTCTTACACGAAGATCTCGTCATGAGGAACAGGCTAGAAACCAACTTCGATAATTTTTTACTGAGTCGCAAGCTACTACAGTATGCCGTCACTGCATAGGCGCTGAAGTCAGCTTCCTGGCCCTCGGGGACAACTTCTTTGAACTATCCTCGCAACATGAAATCAGGAGAGAGATTAGCCTTACATCATCATACAACATCAAACCGACAACCCGAAATATTGTGTATTTAACATTAACCAATCCCGAAAACCTCTCGGAGCCCTTGACAAGGACAATAGAGTACAGTACCTGCATGAACTGCGTCGAAAATCGCAATTGCTCGAATTCACGTGGGGGTCTGTGAAATATCCCTAGCCTGCGTAATGATCACTATACAGTAACGTTGTCCGTAAAGTCGCGAAAACACGAGTTTGCTCGGATATTCTGGTTGCAAAATTTCAGACGAGTTTTGCAAAACTCACAGCACACCGAAAACTCGGGACATGTGAGTTTTCCACGAGTTATCACATCCGCCTGATTACTGTACGGCAGTGCCGGATCGACCCGTCTTGAAGGAAAACGAAGTGGGGTTTCCGCTCTCTCATCAGCACAAACGAGTCTCATACTGCACGGTTCGTACCGGTTTGCGTCATAGACGCCCCTATCACTTCATCTACCCAGAGTCCATCAACGGATCGAAGCACCACAAGATCTGCCACATATGCCGCTAAAGCAATCGCAGAAGACAGACAAGTAGAAGCTTCTAAAAAGCGGTCCTCTCTAAACGGCCCCCCTCAGCCCGTCAAGAAGACGAAACACATCGCCCTTTCGACTGAGAACTATTCTATCCTTGTGGCGAGCTACAATATTCGCTTCAGCGAGTATTCGCCCAGGTGCACGTGATCCGTCGGACGGCACAACGATGTAAAGGGGGGGTGCTGGAGACGTCGGACAAAAACCTCATTATTAAAAGGAAAAAGTACTTGTAATTGTCAAGCAATCACCATTTTTTATGTTTTGCGACGGGGACACTCTCAGCCTGTCGTCCACTGGGACTTGGCGAAAACAACCACGGACACAGGAGAGGAGTGAGATTGAAGCGCGCGGACACTTTTGCACCTCAACCGAGCACTAAGATCGGACATCCAAGCAAATAAATAAAAAATAGAAAAGTCCGCCTATTTTGTATTTTTGGGTTGTTGCACACTTATACGTAGAAAGCCGTAAGCAATCGATTGAGATATTTTTTCTTTAATTTCAACCACGTCGTTCTGATATACGGCGCACTATCTGGCGCCGTTACGCGCGGCGGTGCTCCTTGGCCCGTGTCGGAGATATTTTTCAAAATATTTTGCATGTCCGATTTTTTTGTCACTGTCCGACAACACCAGCAACCCCCTTTACCAGACTTGCGTTTGTTGCGGGCAGGTACCTTGCTGGAGGTCAGTCCGCAAAACTCGTGGTGGGATTTTTCAAACTCGGGTTTACTGTCGATATATGCAACCCTGGCGCGCTGTGGACAGAGACAAGTAAATGTGTACAAGTTGGTACCCCCCCGAAGTTGTACACTTCATGAAAATAAACGAAAAATCAGCTTCCAAACATCTGCCGAAGTCGATTTTCACATGGCTAAACAGAGCACGGGTCCCCGAATCCTGTGCTGTAAACGGCGAATCGCCTCATTTACGGCAAACGCGGTCGCCTCTCGTGAGAGCATCACCTCAAACAAGGCATTTCTGCAAAAACGGACACCAAACTTGAACACTACAGTAATTGGGCAATTCAAATTGGACATGCAAATTTTTATCGTCAGAAAAACATTTCAAGCGCAGGTGGATGCAGGCCACCTCCATTGCTATCGAAATGGATTAACCTGACGTCATTTCTCATTTGCTATCAAAGACGTTTTCTCATAGACACTGGAAAGTTTCAAGACCAAGTTGCTCCTCTACCTTCCTTGCTCTAGCTTCGGCCTTCTTCTGACAGACGATGCGATTCGCTACTTGACGACGAACTGCCATGGGATGTGGGGCTAAATCACGGACGCCATACGCAATGACACGCAGAGCCAGAGCCTGTTTCTCAGTTCTCAAACGTTTCTTCATTGTCATATAACACGGACTCACGTTCCACCTTCATTGCATCCATTTTTCCTTTACTGCCCTTCGCGCACTGTCTAGAATATTTTTCTCCTTGGCTTTCTGCAGCGCCGCCCCAGATGTCAAACATAAACCAACTGCAGTGTCCAAGAAACCGCGGCGTAATACCACCGGCTGCAATCCAATGCCATCTCTTTGTAATTGTCGTTTTTTATCGATCATTTTCGATATATCCTCAACGCTGATTAGCTTACTATGTTCCTCATAGGACATTGGGCGCGATACGTTCAATAAAGGTCGCCAGTCTAACGGATAGATACCCGATTTCCCAAATGCCTTCTCAATATTGCTTCTTGTAAAGTTCATTGTGTCGGCTTTCGTTACCAGCTTCAAAAATCAAATACGTCATAGACGTTACTGTTATCGGCAGATGACAGTCTCTCAACCAGATTACGCAAGTGCATCTTGAAAGGTCCGAACACGCCGACATCTAAGGGCTGTTTCACTCCACTAGTGTGTGATGGCGATGCATAGGCAATAACACCAGCTCTATCAAACATATCCAACACACGAAACGTCATGTGATTGCGATATCCATCCATACTAGGAGCAAATTTGACCATTCCTTGTGCGCTCAAAGTTGTCATTCACGAAAAATGTTGCCCATTCCATGAAGCTGCTGGAGTCAACTCCGGCAATATGTTCACGTGTGGTAATTAAACTGCCATTAAGAAGGAAATCGGCAATAGTTTCAACGCATTCTCAATCTCCGTAATTCGATACTCTAAAATTTAGAGACTTGCCTTTTACAACGAAAAGGGGTCGCCCCAAACACTCACTGACGAATATAACAGGCATCATGTTAATACGCTCAATGTTTCGGAATTCTGAGGACCTCTGAACCGCAAAAGATGACCTTGTGACGAAATGTTTGCGCTTGTCTGACTTTAGACAGTCTTTGTTTGGGGAAGTGCCCGTTTCGTCCAAATTTGCGATGTGAAATGAGTCTATACTGTTGCCCTGGATGATTTTCTTGATGGATAAAGAATGAGTTGTCAAGTTTTCGGCGTTGCAGGCTCTCCAACGAATCTCCTGTTTATTAGTCGTACGGAGAAAGCTGATGTCATCTTGATGGCGACTCAAAATGTTTCGCAAAAACGCCTTGCGGAGGCGATTGTTTATCAAAGGAAGCGCCGCCGCCCGGCCGACGAGACTCGACATCTGCATCCTACCGAGCATGGCTCTGAATGAGAAGCAGCAATGGAATAGCCATTTGGTCATTCATGGTCGTGACGGTGGCTGCTCGTTCGTGAAAACACCATCATGATTGAGCTCAGCTCACAGCACACACTGTACATACTGTAGTTAGAGCTCTGACGGCGTCATCGCCGGCGTCCGGTGAGTACAAAGCATGCGTACAGTAGGGGGACGCACATTGGTTGGGTAAATTTATCAATGCAGAAGGGGTGCGCTTACAGATACACTAGCAGATATGAAGGTGAATTATACTTCTATCGGGTACGTGATGTCCGCAACGTGTGTCGGTAGGCGAGAAAGGATAGCTGCAGCGACACTGGACCATATGGCAAAGCTCAGGCGTTGGTGAATGCGTGACTTTGCAGTTGCTATCGTGCAGGAGCTGCGGAGAGCGATCAGTTTTGCATGAGCGTCCATGACTTGAAGCGTAGATTGTGAGGGCGCACCCAGAGTGTCGAAGGACAGTGGTTGAAAGTGCCAGTCCAGGGACGGGGGAGGACCGTGGTCCTCGATAAGCAGAGCGTTGCGGATGGTGCGGTCGAGGGCCTTGCGCTTGCGATACGCGCCTGCTTCGGCGGCTCCAGCACTGTGGCGCGCGGCTTGGTATAACACGCCTTTACGAAACGGGCTGCCAATAGTGATATCATAAGCCGTTGGCTTATCTGGAAGCAGACCGGGAGGAGGCGGCGAGGGCTGTACGAGTATGTCGGCAGGGCGTGCAGCGGTATTGGGTATGAGAAACGGGACCTCGAGGGAGTAGGCCAGACCAGCTGGACGGAAGATTGTCGGGCAAAGACATTCCGGACGGTTTTATGTCGGTGTACCGTGCCGAAACCGTGGCGACATATAGTAGCATGGTCGCCTCTGGTGTCCATCGGTTTAGAGCAATGGGAGCAACGCAGCGGGGAGACGGAATCTTGTGTGACGTGAGCATCTAGGTGGCGTCGGAGCATCGTGGCCCACGTGGCATTGTGAACGCGAGACGTAGCAGCTGGGTGGGCAGTGAGGAAGGATGTAGCACCCGGGGAAAGTAAGGAATTATACCTGACTCGTCTGCGTATGCTTGCGGTGCTGTGGTCAGCTGGAGCAGGAAACGACTCCCAAAGGTTCTTTTGCCAGTATGTGCGGGCTGCTGCACTTTGTTGCGCCTGAAGTAAAACGTTGTGTATGCGTTCAGGTCGCGACACTAAGGCAGCTGGTTCTAAGCAACCGAGATCCGCCTCCGTCAACGCAAAGTGTGGCGGTTGTACACTGGGGGGCAAGTTTCTGAGGACCACACGCAGGGTGCTTCTTGCAAAACGCTGATATTGTGTGACGGAGGGGAACTGGGGGCCCTGCAAGCGGACGGGGGCGGCGTCAATGAGACTGGCTCCGTATGAGGCGTGGATAGTGGAAGCCAAGGACGTGAAGCCGTGGCCTCCATGCCTGAACGGCAAGCGAATTTGAGCCGCGATGGTTGGGGAAAGAGTCACACTATTAAAGCGAGCATACGCGTCAAGTTGTTCCCGGTCAAATTGTTGGGCGTATGACAGAGCAAAGTCCGGGGTAACCAGGCGAAAAAGATGCTGCACACGATAGGCAGAAGCGGAAACCCGGTGTAAGTGGAAGCGGGTTCGAGCTTCAGGTATTCGGTCTAGCTGGGGAAGGGCGTTGTTGCACTGCAGTAATTTTTTCTGTATCTACTGTGTCATGAAGCCATGTGAACCGATTGGGGCTCCGAGGAGGTCCAGTCCTTCCTCTGCAACACGGAACGGGGCCACATTAAACAGGGGGCTCAGAATTTCAGGGTTGACGGTGGGCCAAAACACACGTGTCTTTGTAGGGTTCAGTAAAAACTGTTGTTTAGGGCCTTCTGCTTAGATAGTGGCGAGCGCTTTCACTACTTCCTCAACTCTGCCGACAATCGTGCCGTCGTCGGCATACCATCTGTTCATGAGGAGGTCGCATGACTCGGAGATGTGGCGTGCAAGCGGCTGCAGGGCGAGTGAGAACAAGAACATGCTGGACGGGTCTCCTTGTTGAGTCCCTTCTCGACTGGACATTATGTGCGCAAGCATTTCTGTTGGATTTCGCTACTACATATACTGTGCACCCCCCCCCCCCCCCCCCCCCCCCTCCCACCTGTCTCCTGGCCAGGGGGCACTCCCTTTTACCACAATTTCCGTGGCAAAACTCATTTTTTGTGCACAAAAAAGAAAAATATGACTCTGACACAAAAAATAATTTCCGGAGGCGGCGCCCATTATTAACAGGGGCGAAATCTGTGAGACCAACAGTGCAAGGTGAAACTGTGAATGTCCAGCAAGGTAAGTACAGGCATCCCACCCAAAAACCTGCGAATTTCTTCGTCTATGCCAGCAACGTGCTCACAATTCTCAACACAGCCCCTTCTCATGCTGCAATATTTTCCCACAACCGTTGTCACTCTGTTGGAAATGCACTGGTACCAGCAATAACCCCGCTTGCAATATCTACCCCTCATCCCTCTCTTAAGGTCAGCTTTGCATGTCTTCCCGTGTCTCATTTCTTCCCTCCTTCCTCACACATCATTCACTCACACACCATTCAGGAGACTTCACCTGTCCCAGCTTTCACCGCTTCCAACTCACCACGTCGGTTTTGTCGCTCACGCAAAAGAAGACCGAAAACCCAGGATGGACATTCCGCCACCTCCTCCACCGCCACACCCAGGAAATCTCGACCCTACCGTTATGCCCAGCTCCCAGTCACAAATGGCATCTCCTTTAGCTGCCCGAGGGACGAAAGTTGACGTCCGCCTCTCCTGTCGAGGTCTCGTTGGTTTAGATCCGAGTCCACCTTCCAGTTTTGCCGTCGTGTTCCATAAGACGTCTGGAAAGTCCGACTGGAGAGAAATCTCTCGCTCGGAAACCTCTCGACGTAATGCCGACCCGGATTATCGTCGCATTTTCCAGATAGAGTATCGCTTCGAACTCTACCAGGAGCTCCGCATTGTTATTTTTGACAGATCCACTGAATCCGAGAATTTGCAACACCACTCGTTAATCGGCGTTGCCGACTGCACACTTGGCAAGATTGTATCTGCAAGGAGTGCTTCCCTAGAGATCAACCTGATTAATGTCCAGAGAGGCGGAGAAAAAGTGGGTACCGTTCTGCTCCAGGCTGAAGAGATACTTTCGGCGAAGAAGATGATAACAATTGAGATGTCTGTCGCCCAACTGATGTCCGAAGAACAAACATCAGCTCAAAATGCCTACCTAGAATCGTTGAAGACCCAAGCAAATGCTCCGATCGACAAGCCTCAGTTGCAAAGACGAGGTCCTGCCGTCATTGTTAACCGCTTTCGCAAGGAACCCAAGCAACCAGCTGTGCTACCAGCCCATCTTGAAAACCAAGTTCAGAAGGAAGTCCTTTCTCGAGCAGCCGTTCATCAGGAAATACAAAAAATCGTCACTGCTCCACCGCCGTTTGTTCCTTTTCTGACTATCATGCGCGCCCCAAAGTCCGCGACAGCTGCGTTGGACTGGAACTCTCCTGATATCCAATGGGAAGAAGTGCACAAATCGACGCAAATCAAAGACTACACAGATTTAGTCCGAGGAATCAAACTTGAGCCATTTACGTTATCTGAGTACGATCTGACCGAAGGTGATGAGTCACGGTTACTGAAGATAGCTATCGTCCAATCTCAGTCTGGCGACTCGGGAAAGATTGTTGGTCAAATAGTCACTCACTTTCCTGCCCTGAAGCGCACATGCACCAATGCACAAGATCCGATACTTCGCCTTCAACCAACAGGCATTCTCACTATTCAAAACTATTCCGAAGAGGTTCAACCGTCCTTCATGGAGTATCTGAAAGGTGGATGGTGCGATTTCGGGCTTGTCTGTGCTGTTGACTTTACCTCATCGAACGGCGATCCGCGGAGGCCGGGGACGCGGCATTACAACCCAGTCCCAGGTGCTGGCCCAGTCCCTCCGAACGAGTACGAAGCGGCGATGCGAACGGTTGGGAATATGCTGTCGAGTTACTCCTCGGATTCCCGAATCCCAGCATATGGATTTGGGGCGAACCTCCCGCCATCATACGACATATCTCATTGCTTTCCAGTTACAGAATACGAACTAGGGGATCCTTACTGCAACGGGGTTGATGGCCTCGTGCGGGCTTACCAAGCGACTCTAAGCCGGGTTCAGCTGTATGGCCCCACTATCTTTTCAGAGGTTTTGCGAACAGTGGGAACAATTGTGTCAAGGCGGGCAGAAGCTGCTGCTCGCGCTGGTAACGCTAGTCTGGCATATACAGTGCTTCTCATTCTCACCGACGGTGTCATTAGTGACTACGACGCGACCACAGCGGAGCTTATCAAGTTGAGCGCACTTCCATTGTCAATCGTAATTATTGGCGTCGGGTCGGAGGATTTTGGCAAGATGCATGCTTTGGACAGCTCAAACGGTCTGTTGCGCAGAGGTGCCGAATTTGCCTTACGAGAGTTTGTACAGTTTGTCCCGTTTCAAGAATTTAGAGGAGACCTTTCACAGATGGCCGAGCGCGTATTAGGGGGCATTCCGGACCAAGTATTAAGTTACGTCACAAAAGTTCGCGGAGAGGGTGCTCCCGTTCGCTAAAGGTGTTTCCAAGCACTGCGTTCCCAGCATGCATAAAGTGTCTTTCTTAGGGACGCGTGATTTTACTGTATTAGCTTGTTAAGTTCTTCGTGGACAAGAAGGCGGGTGCTGCGGAGCCAATCTATATGAACATGAGATAGTAACAGGCTAGACAAATTTGGTCGAATGCCGAAGAGCTGTGCTGTGCTGCAGCAGCACGAACACTGTCTGTTTGAGTTCCCAAATAACCAGGGATGACGTCAATTTTCCGAAGCGCGACTACAACTGCCTAGTCGGACATTGTGACTTCCTCGACTTCTGAGTATGGGGTTGGCGTATGCCTCTTCTTCTTCTTGTTCTTGCCTGCCTTGTTAAGCTCAATCCTTCTTCTGAAGACAAATTCTTCATACTTTTCAGAGTCCCAAAGCTCCTCACTGACATACAATTGCTGATCTTTAACAGATAGGCTCTCCCAAGCTTGGTCAGAAAGCTTCATGTTCTTTTGTATCAGGTAAATCTTATCACTGTCTGAGTACTCCTGCTTTCGAATCTTGTATGCGACAATCCAATTAATGTTCCACAGCATTACTCTTGCGACGCAGCCCGGTAGAGCCATTAGCTTGAAGATTATCAGATTTCGCCAGTCCGGCTCTTCAAGCCCCACGACGTCGAGATTGATCATGGCTTCAGCCTCTTCTTTTGTCTTCGCCTGCTTTGATTTCACTAGACGTGAGACTTCCCTCTTGAACTCCTGAGATTCTCGTAATCTTTGAAGAGTCTGTTTGTAAGAATAGTTCATATTCAGCCAGTGAAGAAGCGTGACAATACCAACTATTCCCGTGAGAACGAAATATACGTTGGATTTCGGGGCGTATACATCTTTGGCGTTGTCCATCAGGTATTGCCAGTACTTTCCCGGGTTGTCCAAGAAATCCTCATACTTCGCACGCTTCTCATTGTCTGTCAGTGTTTCATATGCAGTTCCAATCTTTGCAAACTCCTCTACGGCCCCTTCAACCCCTGGCCTCTTGTCTGGATGTAATTCGGCGGAGAGACGTCGATATGCACGCCGTACCTCAGCCTTCGTCGCATTGCGACGCACTCCCAGTAGCTCGAAGCAGTTGTCATCCCCGCAGAAGAGGGCTGCTGCCTGCGTGGAAATCAAAAGAACTATTACCAAGGAGCAGAGCGAAAGGGACCCGCCACGCTTCGGTCGAAAGCTCATCGCGATGGCGTTAAAGAAACTGTTGCTGATATGCAAAAGCTTGGTGAACCCGATACTACAGCTACACTTTGAAACAATAACGCCCAACCGCGATTATTCGTACGAACTGATCCCCAAAGAAAAGAGCTATTCGCATTTATGCGAACATCGCCGCAGGAGCCGTGTTGCTTCCCTTGCCAAAACCAAGGATCATGCATAGATGGGCACCAAAACTGCCGTCCAATGAAAACTAATTATGGGCGCTCCTTTTCAAAAAGATTGACCACACTGAATCTTTACAGTGGTCGACGCGAATACAATTTCACAAAAAGGGGGGATTGGCGATATAGTGCTACCCTGTGTCAGTGGGCCGAAAACGGCACTAACCAGACATTATCCCCTAAACCTAAAGATAATGAGATTTAGGGTGTGTCCACCGGGGCGCTGCAAACGCCAAAAATTGCGCTATACGAAATCCTACGTGTAATGTAGTGACTGGATAGCTATAAACGAATTTTGCAGTTCTGTGTGTGCAGTCCACCGGTTGTCGAGGTTTAGTGCATTCATTGGCAATTGAAAGGTGAATTTGGACAAGGGGGCTTTTCGGTTGGAACGCACGACAACTCAGCAGAAAGTGGAAAACAAGTGGACCATTTCAGCCGCACCAAGCCAAGTCAGGATGACTTGGCGACAAGTCAGCGCCAAGCCACACGCCATGATTTGGAATGATTCTTCGTTCCCGTAATGAAGAACTTGGCAAAAGCAAAAAATCAGCACCAAGTCACTAATGACTTGGTACTGTTTCTTCATTCGCGTAATCAACACTTGGCAGAAAATGAATCATCACCAAGTCACACGCAATGGTTTGGTACCCCCACTATGACTTGGAAATGATTGCGAATAATTCTTCATTCGCGTCATGGAACTTGGCAGAAATGGAAATTCGGCCACTGTCCGAAAACAGGGCTGTATAAGAGAGGCACGTCAAACTCTCTCACCACTCTTCTCTCTTCCTCAAGTCGTCGCTTGTTCTCGTTTCACAACTCAACAAGCTCCAGACGGATCATCGTCACGGCCGGCTCTCAACAAAATCGCGCATTATGCCTAATGCTGAAGAAGTCCAATCTTCGTCCGGATCCGCAGGCATCTCTGGTCCAGTGCCCACTTTGGAAAACCAGCCTTCTACCAGTCGCCCTCCGTCTGCCGCTCTCGTCAACATGGTCAACTCACTGGAAACGCAGGTCGCCCAGATTCTCCCGCTGCTCCCGAACCGCCCCGCTGGTACGGCTCCTACCGCCGCTACCGCTGAGGCTCCAGCCGCTCCGCCGGCTTTACAAGCCGCCGAGGAACCGGGTGCCAGGACCCCCCACGCGGGCCCTGCACCACCGCAGCTCACGTCTGCTCACGCCGTCTACGCCGACAGGGGACTTCAGTTCACACTTCCAGCTCCGACTGCTCAAGGAATCGCTGACACCGTCGCTACACGCCAACAGTACGGGGAAACTTGGAAACTCAACTTCTTCCAGAAACCCGCTACCCAGGCCCCATTCCCCGCCAAACGCTTCATTCCTGAAAACGAGAAGCTGTTCGGGCGCATCAAGGAATCGGACACAAGGGACGGTTGGGAAGCTGAGGTACTCTGGAACGTCGGTTACAACACGGAAACTGCCCTCGCCGCATCTCACAAAGTGGCGGAGGCCTTGTCCACTGGAAACACTCAAGCCGCTACTGAGGCCTTTTCAGTCCTGAACCACTACCTCCAAGCCTCGTACGAACGGGTGCAGGAGCGAGTCGACTTCTTCTCAGACTCTGTGGAATCAGGCAAGTCCGAGGCGGTACTTCTCCAGAAGTACCTACGCGAGCAATATCAGCCCTACGTGTCCCAACTCTACAGGGACACCAAGGAGAAGTTTGCCGAACTCCGCTCCCAGGCCTACGCCAAGGAATTCAACAAACAAGCTGCTCGCAACTCAGGAACACAGGCTACAGGACTTGTCTCAAGGGGACTTTCAGGAAAAGAGGCGCAGCGGTATCCGCCGCGGAACCCCAATTCAGGAGGCTCAGGCTCTTCCGGGTCTAGCTCCAAGTAATGGTCCGCAAACCGGACCCTTCAGTGCTATGGCGAAACCCACACCGCCAAGCACGTTTCTGGGCCGAAGGGCTCAGGGCTCCGGACTTCCTAGTCCGCGAAGGGCTCAGGGCTCCGGACTTCCTAGTCCGAGCCATCAAGTTCGGGGTGTACGAGAAGCCGGTCAACTCAGCCAAATTGGCCACACGCTTCGTACTCCCCGAGATCCCGGTGGAACCTCTGGATTTGGACTGGCTACGCAACGAACTCGCCGATGCCACGCGCCGCCATATCTACGAGGAAATCTCCCCGGTGGAGGCTCACCGCCTCAACAAGCAAGGATTCCCTATCTCCAACGCCTTCATCGTGCGCACGGAAAAGCGACTATTGGTCGTCAACCCCAAGCGACAGTCAGATCTCTTTCGGTCTGTTCCCGTCAAAATGGAAACACTGGAATCCTTCGCTTTGGAAATCAAGCCGAACGACCACCTGCTCTCGTTCGACATAGAGAAAGGGTACCATCATTTCAGGCTACATCCAGCTATCCGCAACTGGTTCCTCTTCAGAATCGATGGACGTTACTTTCGCTGTATCGCCCTACCGTTTGGATGGAAGCTATCTCCGTTCTACTTCGTCAAGTTCATGCGACCTTTCGTCGAGTACATCAGGGACCGGCTCAATCTCCGCATCCACCCGTACATGGACGATTTTCTGGTCGCAGTTCAAGGTCACACCGAACTCCGCAGAGCCCAGCGGCTCCTGGACTAACTGCTGCAGAAAACCGGTCTCCGCAGAAAGCCAGGCAAAGGCTGCTGGGACGGGTCGCAACGATTGGACCACCTCGGTTTCGTGATCGACACCAAGGCTCAAGTATTCGGGATCACGGACAAACGGATTCAGAAGATTCAGGCTATCGCTCGGAAACTGCTACAACAAGCCCGACAGAACCGTCGGTTGGTGGAAACATCGTTGTTACGCCACTTCCTCGGGGTGGCCATCTCATGCTCTCTGGCCATGCCTCTCGCCCGCTTCTACACCCGTTCACTGTACGACTCACTACGGGGACCAACGAAGCGGCGCGTGAACCTCAAACACGCAGCCATCCGGGACCTGATACACTGGAAAGAATTGGTCAAATCACCGTCTACGCGCCCTCTCCATCACCAAACGGCCACAATGGCAATGCACTCCGATGCATCAACCTCAATCGGGATGGGAGGGACACTGGGACACGACCTCAGGATGGCGGAACCAGGGGTCTGGGAAGCGAAAGGGCTCTGGGATCCGCATCTGCGTACGAAGCCCATCACCTTTCTGGAACTCAGGGCAGTAACGGACAATCTGAAGGCATTCGCAGACGACCTTCGCACGGGGACCCATCTCCGCGTATGGGAGGACAATCAGGCCGTGGTCCACATACTCAACACGATGACCACGCGCTCACCAGCCCTCATGAAGGAATTGCGGGCGCTACACAGGGTACTGCTCAAGCTGGGAATCTCAATCGAGTCACGATACGTCCCTTCTGCCGTCAACCGCTTCGCAGATCGCCTCTCTCGCTTTCGTTCACTGGACGACTGGAGGATCAACACCCGGACAATCAGGGCGCTCTTACACGAGATGGATCCAACAATCGACCGGTTCGCGGATCAAGAATCAACGATCTGCCGCCAGTTCAACAGCCGCTACCGCTCACCGGGATCCTCAGGAATCGATGCGCTACAGCAACATTGGGGACAAAAGATCAACTTCTGGAACCCACCGCTCAAGCTCATCCCACTCGTCGTGGAGGAGATCATCCAGGAAACGGCACAGGGCTTCCTGGTCACCCCGGGGTGGCCCACTCAGTCGTGGTGTCGTCGCCTCAAGGAAATCGGAACGTTTCAGCTGTTTCAGGCGCCAGACGTCTATCTACCCCCATTGTGGGCACCACAGCACCTGCCGGCCCCACCATGGAAAATAGCCATCTGGACGATACGCAGCAACTTCCGCTAGCCGCTGCGCTTCGTGGCTCAGTTCTACGCGCCGCCGGAGTCTGAATGTCAGGCGGAGGAACTACTATCGCTGGTCTGATTCATCGCGCTCGGGCGCCCAACACCTGGAAATGCAATGAGCGATTCTGGCAGAAGTGGGCTAGGTTCTGTACTCTGGAAAGGATCGAACCATGGATTGCTGAAGAAGGATCTCTGTTCAGGTACCTCGGTTGGCACTTCGACTCAGGCACGATTGCTGGGGGATCAGTCAAGAATTACATCTCAGTAGTGGTAACGGCCCACAAACGAGTCAAGTTGCCCGTGGAATACACCCCGCTCATCCAGCTCGCGTTGGCCGCCTACCAACAATCTGACCTAGATCGCCGCGCCGAAAACGACCCGGACGCACACAAGGAACGACGGGCCCTCCCGAGCACCATAGCCAAGAAAATCTTCGACGCTGCTATGGCCGCTCCTGCTCTCAACCGTCAGTTGATTCGCAACGCTACTGCGGTTCTGGTTTCCTACGTCTTCTTCGAAAGGGGGGAAGCTGGCGCTGCGCTTCGCATGGACAACATTCAAGTTTCGGAACAATCGATTGACTTGGCAATTGCTTTACGGAAAAATCGGTCTCGCGTGGCACATACTCTATCCTACACTAGGCTAGCTCCTGACAAGCCATCGCTCATCGACTTGGTCTTACGGTACGACCGTTACCGCCGAAACACCCGCTCCACAAGTCGCTACTATTGGGACCTCCCGGGCCAACGGCTCACACCGTCATCGGCAAGCATCTCACGTTGGCTCCAAGCTTGCCTGACTCACGCTGGCGTCACTCCCCCTCCGCAAGTGTTGTGGTCCTCACACTCGCTTCGCATGGGTGCCGCATCGGAATGCGCTGCAACAGGAGTCCCTTCCTACCGCATTGGCATCTGGGGGGATTGGAGTGTCGCTCGCACAATGAAAGAATCCTATCTCGACGCTCGCGTACAGCCGTGCGAGGATTCCGTCTTCTTTTTCGGACACCTGTCCGAAATCTCGACTACTCCCTATGGAGTTTCTTCAACACTATTCAGTGCATTCATTGGCAATTGAAAGGTGAATTTGGACAAGGGGGCTTTTCGGTTGGAACGCACGACAACTCAGCAGAAAGTGGAAAACAAGTGGACCATTTCAGCCGCACCAAGCCAAGTCAGGATGACTTGGCGACAAGTCAGCGCCAAGCCACACGCCATGATTTGGAATGATTCTTCGTTCCCGTAATGAAGGACTTGGCAAAAGCAAAAAATCAGCACCAAGTCACTAATGACTTGGTACTGTTTCTTCATTCGCGTAATCAACACTTGGCAGAAAATGAATCATCACCAAGTCACACGCAATGGTTTGGTACCCCCACTATGACTTGGAAATGATTGCGAATAATTCTTCATTCGCGTCATGGAACTTGGCAGAAATGGAAATTCGGCCACTGTCCGAAAACAGGGCTGTATAAGAGAGGCACGTCAAACTCTCTCACCACTCTTCTCTCTTCCTCAAGTCGTCGCTTGTTCTCGTTTCACAACTCAACAAGCTCCAGACGGATCATCGTCACGGCCGGCTCTCAACAAAATCGCGCATTATGCCTAATGCTGAAGAAGTCCAATCTTCGTC